>NC_042633.1:21590161-21735409 GCF_901001135.1 Rhinatrema bivittatum | reverse complement strand
GGGGGTGTATCGAGGAGGGAGTTATTGGACGGTGATGGGAGTGTGCGTTGGCAGGAGGTGGGGTGTGGGTGTTAGGGTGTGGGGGGAAGATTTGGGATGTTCAAGGGGGAGGTTGGGGGGTGTTGGGAGTTGGGGGCATGCTGGAGTTGGAGGGGGTGTTGGGGGTTGGTTGTGGGGGGGTGTGCTGGGAGTTTGGAGGACGTGTTGGGGGTTGGTTGTGGGGCATGCTGGGAGTTGGAGGGTGTGTTGGGGTTGGTTGTGGGGGGTGTGCTGGGAGTTTGGAGGACGTGTTGGGGGTTGGTTGTGGGGGGTGTGCTGGGAGTTTGGAGAACGTGTTGGGGGTTGGTTGTGGGGCATGCTGGGAGTTTGGAGAACGTGTTGGGGGTTGGTTGTGGGGCATGCTGGGAGTTGGAGGGTGTGTTGGGGTTGGTTGTGGGGGGTGTGCTGGGAGTTGGAGGACGTGTTGGGGGTTGGTTGTGGGGGGTGTGCTGGGAGTTGGGAGGGGGTGTTGGGGTTGGTTGTGGGGGGTGTGCTGGGAGTTTGGAGAACGTGTTGGGGGTTGGTTGTGGGCATGCTGGGAGTTGGAGGGTGTGTTGGGGTTGGTTGTGGGGGGATGTGCTGGGAGTTTGGAGAACGTGTTTGGGGGTTGGTTGTGGGGCATGCTGGGAGTTGGAGGGTGTGGGTGGGGGTTGGTTGTGGGGGATGTGCTGGGAGTTTGGAGAACGTGTTGGGGGTTGGTTGTGGGGCATGCTGGGAGTTGGAGGGTGTGTTGGGGTTGGTTGTGGGGGGTGTGCTGGAAGTTATTGGAGAACGTGTTGGGGGTTGGTTGTGGGGCATGCTGGGAGTTGGAGGGTGTGTTGGGGTTGGTTGTGGGGGGTGTGCTGGGAGTTTGGAGAACGTGTTGGGGGTTGGTTGTGGGGCATGCTGGGAGTTGGAGGGTGTGTTGGGGTTGGTTGTGGGGGATGTGCTGGGAGTTTGGAGAACGTGTTGGGGGTTGGTTGTGGGGCATGCTGGGAGTTGGAGGGTGTGTTGGGGTTGGTTGTGGGGGATGTGCTGGGAGTTTGGAGGACGTGTTGGGGGTTGGTTGTGGGGCATGCTGGGAGTTGGAGGGTGTGTTGGGGTTGGTTGTGGGGGGTGTGCTGGGAGTTTGGAGGACGTGTTGGGGGTTGGTTGTGGGGGCGTGCTGGGAATGTGGGGGGGATATGTTGGAGATTGGTTGGGGGTATGCTGGGAGGTTGACGCTGCATGTTGGGGAGAACGTTTAGGAAACTGGGATTCCAAAGACAGCATGTGGGGGTGGGGGTGGGGTGGGTGACGTGCAATCTATCATTGTAAAGCACAGTTTGCCAGGCCTTGCATGCTATTTACTCCTTGTCTTTTCTCCAGTTAGTGAATGAATTTGGGAGCCCAGCGTCCTCCCCTTCCAGGTGAGAGAGACCTCCGCAGCCTCTCAGATTTGACTCCAGTGACTAAATTCATTGGGAGGCGGGGAGGGCTCTGGGGAGGGGGGGTGAGCTGGATGCAGCAGGCAAAGGAGTGCGAAGGAGCCAGTGCCCCAACGCCCGGCCTCGCATGCCCAACCTGAGCATAGGGGGGGGAACAGCAGGAAAGGGGTTCCAATCCCAGCTGGGGCAAGTGAAAGGCCTGAAGCAGGATTGGGGCACCTTAGCGGGGCTAGGGCTCGGGTGTCGTGCTCCTGGGCTCAGGCTGGGTCCCCTTTAACCGTTTGTCTCTTTCGTGCTCTTTCCCCAGAACCAGCAACCCTTTTGCTCACGTCAGGCTGAAACGGACCGTCACCAACGATCGCTCTGCTCCCGTGATCCAGTGACCGCCGCCCGCCCCCTGTGGAACTCTCCCCTCCCCCCCCCTTTCCAGAGGATGCCATGCACAGGGGGAGAGGTCAAGGAAGTGGTGGTGGTGGGGGGGGGGGGAGACCAGCAGCCTTTCTCCGTACATTAATGAGCCTCCGTCTTCGGCACATCAGTCTGGGGCTGGCAGGTTGCCTGTTTCCGGCATCTGGAAAACCCCTTTGGCACTCACCTCCGTGCCACGCGGCCTGGCACGTGCTTCCCCCCTCCGTTATTAGACTTCAGGAAAGCCAATGTTTTCCTAACCGCGCCTTTCCCCCCCCAACTGCCTCCCAAAGCCGTGAGACAGAGGGACACAGATACTAAACCTGGGCTGGGGGGGGGGGGGGGGCTGCAGCCAACAAAAATAGAGGGGGATGAGGAGGGGGAGAGGAAAAGGCAAGGGAGGGAGTGAAAGAGGGAGGGTGGAGGGGAAGTAGGCAAGGACATGTTGAAATGGTAATGGAAAGTGACAAGATGGAGGAGAGAAGGCTTGGAAGCCACAGGCAGCTGGAAGAAGAGGTGCCAGCTGGGACAGACGGACTTGGGAGGAGGAGAGTCGGGTGGCTCCGGGAGAAACCCTCCAGAAGCTAAGAGTGGTGGTTGTTTCTCCACTGCAACTTCTGGAGGAGAGGGAAGGGAGGAGAGAGAAGAAGAGCAGCAGGGAGGGAAGAAGTGGAGGAGAGGTGAGGGACAAGAAATAGAGAGGAGAATGATATTGGAAATACCAGGGAAGCGGCAGGCAGAGTAGCAGGCAGGAGTGGGGGTGGGGTAGCAGGAGGGCCTCTGGGCCCGGTCCCGGTATTACCAGGAGGGCCCCAGGATCCAATTAGCACCCAGGATGGGGCAGCAGGAGGCTGCCAGGGCCCAATGACTGGGTCATGGCGCAGGACTGGTAAGGGAGGGGGTAGCAGGAGATCCCCAGGGCCCAATGACAGCAGACCTGAGCAGGAGCTCCCTCGAGTAACAGGTCTGGAGGTCTTGAAATGCCAATTACCCACCCTAGGGACGGGCGTGCTGGGGAAGCATCACCCCCAGCTTGTGGGCTCGCTCGCTGCCTGGGAGCGGACCTTAAAGTAGCAGGACCACCTTCAGCACTCCAGAGTATCAGCTCACCGCTCCTGCTCTTTCTTTTCAACTCTCAAAAGTTTTTGTCCCAGTTCTTGTTTATTTTTTATATTTTTAAATTTAAAAAAATTAAAGGCATGCTCTTTTTAAACTTTTAGTAAAACTCCAGTTGTATTCACGCTTTACGTGTATCAGTGTGACGCCTGCATGGGGCTCTGATGAAGATCTGCTCTTCAGCTGTCTGTGCTGTATTCATGCTTTACGTGTATCAGTGTGACACCTGCATGGAGCTCTGATGAAGATCTGCTCTTCAGCTGTCTGTGCTGTATTCATGCTTTACGTGTATCAGTGTGACACCTGCATGGAGCTCTGATGAAGATCTGCTCTTCATCTGTCTGTGCTGTATTCATGCTTTACGTGTATTGGTGTGACACCTGCATGGAGCTCTGATGAAGATCTGCTCTTCTGCTGTCTGTGCTGTATTCACGCTTTACGTGTATCAGTGTGACTCCTGCATGGGGCTCTGATGAAGATCTGCTCTTCAGCTGTCTGTGCTGTATTCAGGCTTTACATGTATTAGTGTGACACCTGCACGGAGCTCTGATGAAGATCTGCTCTTCAGCTGTCTGTGCTGTATTCATGCTTTACGTGTATCAGTGTGACACCTGCACGGAGCTCTGATGAAGATCTGGTCTTCAGCTGTCCATGCTGTATTCAGGCTTTACATGTATCAGTGTGACGCCTGCATGGGGCTCTGATGAAGATCTGCTCTTCAGCTGTCCATGCTGTATTCAGGCTTTACATGTATCAGTGTGACACCTGCACGGGGCTCTGATGAAGATCTGCTCCTCAGCTGTCCGTGCTGTATTCAAGCTTTACATGTATCAGTGTGACTCCTGCTTGGGGCTCTGATGAAGATCTGCACTTCAGCTGTCTGTGCTGTATTCATGCTTTACATGTGTCAGTGTGACACCTGCATGGGGCTCTGATGAAGATCTGGTCTTCAGCTGTCCATGCTGTATTCATGCTTTACATGTATCAGTGTGACTCCTGCTTGGGGAGATGTGGCGGGGGGGGGGGGGGGGGGGGTGTTGATGGTCAGTTGCACTCCCCTCTCCTCCCCCCCCCACCCCATTTTACTCAAATAGTTAATGGGAGTGGTCAGCTAAGGGAGAGGACATTTGAAAACCTTTCAGCACTACATCCTTCTCCATAAAGAAAATCAAAAAGAAGAAAGGTGATCTCCTTGCTTCTTTCACTTCCTGCTGCTTTAAGGTTTTGACCTCATCTGTCATTGCCCGCGTGCGTAAAAGAGCCGGTCTGTATCTCACTCTGTGTACCTCCAGACATGTAAACAGACACAGCTCCGGCAGGTAGGGCGAACACGCAGGCAGTAAGAGATGAATTCTTCTGCTCGCCACGCCAGTACAGACCTAGGGAATGCTCGCCCAGCGGAGGGGGGGGTGGAAACCTTTGAGAGACCAGATCCTATGGAAGATGCTAAAAGAACTTTACAGGAACTGTGTGCCCCTCCCCCAAAGACACCCATGGCTCCCGAGCCCAGCATTTAATAAAAGTCTAATTTCAACTAGGTGTTTGTGAGTTGTCTGTCTTTTTTTTTTTTTTCACTCCTGAACCTGGACAAACGCTCATTGTTTGACGTGGCTTGAGTCTGTGAGTGCAGTGGATGGCAATGTCTCTTTGGTACCAGCAGGGAGTGTTGTCCTCAGGCTGCGGGTGGCACTGAGGCTTGGGGGGGAAAAAAAATACCGGAAGGACAATTGCCTGGTCAAGGTGGAAGAGTCCAATGCTAGCTCAGGAAAGAATTTGGGATGCGGGCTTTTATTAGAAACATAGAAATTATGACAGAAAAGGACCGATGGTCCATCCAAGTATTTGATGGGGGGGGTGAAGGGCTGATGTGCACGGAGCTGGAGGGAGATCTTGGGGTGATAGTGTCTAATGATCTGAAGTCGGCGAAACAATGTGACAAGGCGATAGCTAAAGCCAGAAGAATGCTGGGCTGCATAGAGAGAGGAATATCGAGTAAGAAAAGGGAAGTGATTATCCCCTTGTACAGGTCCTTGGTGAGGCCTCACCTGGAGTACTGTGTTCAGTTCTGGAGGCCGTATCTCCGAAGGGACAGAGACAAGATGGAGGCGGTCCAGAGAAGGGCGACCAGGAAGGTGGAGGATCTTCATCGCATGACTTATGATGAGAGATTGAAGAATCTAAATATGTACACCCTGGAGGAAAGGAGGAGCAGAGGTGATATGATACAGACTTTCAGATACTTGAAAGGTTTTAATGATCCTAAGACAACGACAAACCTTTTCCGTTGCAAAAAAATCAGCAGAACCAGGGGTCACGATTTAAAACTCCAGGGAGGAAGACTCGGAACCAATGTCAGGAAGTATTTCTTCACGGAGAGGGTGGTGGATGCCTGGAATGCCCTTCCGGAGGAAGTGGTGAAGACCAAAATTGTGAAGGATTTCAAAGGGGCGTGGGATAAACACTGTGGATCCATAAAGTCTAGAGGATGTGAATGAAGAGTGGGTGGCTCGCGGGAATGACGGCTACTACCTGGAGATAATACCCTTATTCAATAAACATACACACAGTTAATGTCCTTATTCAATAAACATACACACGGTTAATGCGAGTCCAACATTCCTCTAAGACTCCAACATTGATCTAAGCTTCATCAGCAAGAGGAAATGTGGAAAAAAGGATTTGCATTCACAAAAAAGCGGGGAGTAGCTTGCTTGTTATGGCGGCTACTACCCCAAACCAAATAAGCCTGATACTTCACTTTCAATGCATATCTAGCATAGCTCTCTGCTTCAATGGCAGGGGAGAAAGACTGATACTTAAAGCATATCCAGCATAGCTCTCTGCTTCAACAGCAGGTGAGAAAGACTGATACTTCACACATAACCAGCATAGCTCTCTGCTTCAACGGCAGGGGAGAAAGACTGATACTTCATGCATATCCAGCATAGCTCTCTGCTTCAACGGCAGGGGGAATGAAGAAAAGTGGATCTATATACAGACAACAACCAACAAGGACTGAATTACATAGTCTGGGTAACAAATAAGCATGGGTGTAGCTTGCTTATTGCGGCGGTTACTACCCCGAACTAATTAAGCTAGATATTTCACTTAGATGCAGTTCCAACACTGCTCTCTACATTAATGGTGGGGGTGGAAGGGAAATAGAACCAAAAGGTTACTAAGAGCCAAGAGAAACAGATAAGTATGAGAAAAAAAAAAGTGTGAAACTTGTTGGGCAGACTGGATGGGCCGTTTGACTTCTTCTGCCATCATTTCTATGTTTCTGTGTCGACGTAGCTCAATGCTTTCTTGATGTCGATGCACCACAAACGTCCAGTGCAGCTCCCGAGCCCTTGGATGTTGATGTCTCCAATCCCCATGGCTCAGATTTACCAATCCAGAAAGCTTTTTCTTGAGCTCTACCCAGGTTTGACAGCCTCCATGAGTCATCTTCCAACAGGTGGAGAATCCCTAGATGTCATGGTTGTACCCTATGCGCAACAAATGGGCGTCAATGATTAACATGAGATGGCTATACCTACAGCATTTTGAGAAACTGCTGGTCCTCTTCTCTTCGGTGGACATCTGGTGAAAAATAGTCAATGCAAAGTTTGAAAAACAGCTCAATCAATGCTGCTTCGCTGCAGCAATGGAAAAGGGACAAAACCCCTTGGATGAACACATAGAACTAGTGATAAAGACTTAGCAAGAACTGGGACAAAATATCTCTGGCTCCGTGGGACAATAAAGGAACCAAAAAGGTTTTCCTCCATGATGGCTGTGACAGGGAACAATCCTGTATATGCACTGAAGAGCTTCTTGAAAGCTCTAGAAGCTAAGACGTCAAGCTTTCAAATGGCCCTCTCTCTGATGGCTTTGCCCCCCCCCCCCCCTCTTGGGAACTCTCCCATCCCACTCGTCCTTGGAGAATGGAGATGTCTCTCTGGTACCAGTCGAAAGCACTCTTACCAGATTGGAGGTGTCGCTGACAGCAAGGGGTTGGAGGGGGGGGAAGGGAGAAGAGGACTGGGAGTGTCGGGAATGGAACTTATTCCCTGGTACCTGCAGGAGGGGCTCTCGCCAGGCTGGAAGGGGTTGGGGGGGGGGGGGAAGGGAGAAGAGGACTGGGAGTGTCGGGAATGGAACTTATTCCCTGGTACCTGCAGGAGGGGCTCTCGCCAGGCTGGAAGGGGTGGGGGGGATGGGAGAAGACTGGGAGTGTCGGGAATGGAACTTATTCCCTGGTACCTGCAGGAGGGGCTCTCGCCAGGCTGGAAGGGGGGGGGGAAGGGAGAAGAGGACTGGGAGTGTCGGGAATGGAACTTATTCCCTGGTACCTGCAGGAGGGGCTCTCGCCAGGCTGGAAGGGGTGGGGGGGATGGGAGAAGAGGACTGGGAGTGTCGGGAATGGAACTTATTCCCTGGTACCTGCAGGAGGGGCTCTCGCCAGGCTGGAAGGGGGGGAGGGGGAAGGGAGAAGAGGACCGGGAGTGTCGGGAATGGAACTTATTCCCTGGTACCTGCAGGAGGGGCTCGCGCCAGGCTGGAAGGGGTGGGGGGGATGGGAGAAGAGGACCGGGAGTGTCGGGAATGGAACTTATTCCCTGGTACCTGCAGGAGGGGCTCTCGCCAGGCTGGAAGGGGTGGGGGGGATGGGAGAAGAGGACTGGGAGTGTCGGGAATGGAACTTATTCCCTGGTACCTGCAGGAGGGGCTCTCGCCAGGCTGGAAGGGGGGGAGGGGACACTAAAAACCTTGTTAATGTTACACGTTTAGCAGAAGATTTCAGAAAGCCATCAGAATTCTGCAAAAGATCTTTTGATTTAATTATTCGGTTTCAGGTTGGTTTTTTTAATCTCCTTTTTTGGCAGCCAGGTCTTTTGGCATTTGGTACTGCAAGTATTTGATTTATGGTACACACCATTTTGTTTTTAATAATAATAATAATAATAATAATAATAAAAAAAGCATTTTGTATGTGTTTATTTTTTTTTCTTTAATCTGCGCTTAGGAACAGCAAAATGTAAATTTTTCATTTTTTTTTTTTTTTTTTTTTCATATTTACAGGCAACATTGTCAAAATACATCCAGCTTTGACCATGTAAAAAATAACCAGGAGCGGGTGGAGAATCATGACCATAATCCCCCGCCCCCCTCCCCCACCCTCCTGATGCGTCACCCCCCCCCCCGACATACACTGATGTGCAGCCCGTGGAGTGGGGGAACTAAATGGCCCTAGAGGCCGTCACCTTTTGGTCTTTCACCTACAATCCCGAGGTCCCCTTCCTTTTCGGCTTTTTCTGTACAAAAATGCGTTAAAAAAATCACAGCAATCACCCCCCCTTCCCTTTTTTTTTTTGGCACGCTTCCCTGTGGTTGGCACTGCGCTGGCCGTTGGCTCTCATATACATATATGTGTCTGTATAGATATAGGTTTCCTCCCCCCCCCCCCCCCCCTCATGCAGCGTTTACATTTATTGCTGTTTTATGGTTAGAGACTCGGCCTTTCAAAGGTTAGCTGCCCTGGTCTTGTTCTTCGGTTCTCCACCGCTCTGGGGCAAGAAGCACATAAACCAACAGCAACTTCCCCACCACATCCGTGCCTTTTACCCATCCCCTCTGTCCTGTTCCTAACAAAAAATGTCCTCTAGACTTCTGCCAAGTGCGTTCAGCGTCCTCCGCCGCCGACGGGGGGGGGGAGCGTCCCAGTCCTCCTCGCCCTTGATTCTTCTCAAGTCCCACCGTGACTCCGAAGCCTGGGCACCCCTTAAAGTCGACAGATCAGCGCGCCTTGCCTGCGTGGGCCCTGGGGAAAGAGGGGGATGTGGGAGGTGGGAGCAGGAGGACCTGGCCCCGCCTGGCTTTTGAGTTTGCCTTCTTTTTTCGACCTCGCACGGTGGAAAAAGGGTGCAGGCGAGGGAAGCATGGCTGGGAGATATTCCCTAGGACATCTCGGAGGGCAGATGGATTAGATGTGGTGATGGTGGTGGAGGGGAGAGAGATGGGCGTTGGAACGTAAGATTCTGGTGTTCGGGATTTCTTCACTCACTCTTTCCAGCACATAAGAAAAACGATGGACTCTGTCTTATAGGATCAAAGGAGGCAGGATGGCGAAGACTGTCCCCAGGGGAACAGCGTACAAACTCCTCGCCACATCCCACGGTCCTTGCGAAATCCACGCGCAATAGCTTTAAAAAAAAAAAAAAAAAGTGAAAACCAAATCCGTGGCACGGAGGAAACGAAAACAGGAGACGACCTTTCGCTGATGCAGGGGAAAAGGTTATGCTCGACCGGACGAGGATCTCCAGGCCCAGCCTCTCACTGGAGTTAAATCCCGGCTCCCTTCCCGCACTCCTAAGTGAGATCACCTTCCAAAGGCGGAGTTAGGGTTTTTTTTTTTGCTTCGAATTCAGCTCAAGGGCTCGCTCTCCTGCATCCCCCCCCAGAAAAGATTCTCACGGCATCTCCATGTCGGAAAGAGAGCACAGCAGGGAAGGCAGGATCCAGACTCTCGCCCCCCGGTTGCATCGAGATGAGGACGTGGAGTGTGACGGGAGCTGCTGGCGACGCCGCCTCCCGCCGCTTTCTGGCTTTGGCGTGGACCTGCACCCGAGCAGGCTGATGTCTGTTAGGAAGTAAACTTGGAGCCCCCCCCCCCCCCCCCTCACCCGTCGCTTGTTGTCATATCGCCCACGTCCCGTGGGCTGATGGGCCCAAGGGCTGGATGGCATTGGGTTGCATGGGGAGGAAGGAGCAACTTCGCCAGCTCTTGGTCACCCGGTGTTGGCAATCAACAAGATGGGAGGGGAGGCAGACAGAGGAAGAACTGCTGGGGGGGGGAGGGGGCGGCGCGGGGAACCCCCCACTGTACCCCACGTCAAATCAGAGAGAGGCCTACGTGAAGACACCAAGGTGGGCAACACATGCCCCACCGTCCATACACTCACACCAGTACACAACTCATGCACATGAAACATCTACAGACCCGCACCATTCTTCTGGCCCATGGCAGCTCAGCGGTACCCACGGCAGACTCGGCACCCGCACTCGAGCACTGGAGGGATCCCCACGGTGAGGCGAAGCCTTGGTTCACCACCTAGATCACGTTAAAGGCGGAGAAGAGACGCCTCCGTGAACAGCCCGTCACTACCCCTCAGCCCCAGCCTGGCTGAGCTCCATCCTCCCCCCCCCCCCCTCAGACATTCAACCAAGTCTCAACCCAACGATCCCAGGGTCCGTGCACCCCCCCCCCCCCCTCCAAAATATGTCCACCAGAAGCCTAAGTCCCCATAGATCATGGTCCGAGGCAGGGCCCTCCTCCCAGTAAGACCCACTGCAAGCACCGGTCAGGGCTGCGGGGCTGTCCGGCGGGCCTTTGCGAGGGGCGGTTTATGGGATGCCATCCATGCCCTTCGCCGGCAGGAAGGGGTGAAAAAAAGGGGAGTGTGTGGGTGGGGGTAGCAGAGGGGGGGGAGCAGGCACAGTGAGAAAGGGGATCTGACTTTGGATTCCCCCTTCCTAAACCTACGCCAACCCCTTAAAAATACAAGTTGAGAAAATTAGTCCCCAAAAGTACACACAAGCTGTAAATGCATGTTCACGCTCTCTCCCCACCCCCCAGACAAACGATTTCTAGACGTCTTCTGAAATGTTTTTCCCTAATCGTCGCTTTGCGAGGAGAGGTTTCTGCGCCCACGGTCAGTCCCCGCCCTCTCTGGTTCTGCCCCCCCCCCCCCCTCCCCTCCCCTCAAGACCCCCCCTTAACCTTGGCTGGAGACCTCTCTCCACCCAATGCTCACCAGCGCTCCCCCCCAATACGAGGGAGGCGCTGTGGGCGGCAGTGGCAAAATCCGAAGCTCTCACCGGCAGGCCCACGTTAACTCGGGACGTCCGGGAACCCTGAGAGCGAAAGCAGTGCCAGACGGAAGGCGGCAGGTTGAAGGCCCCCCTCGCCCCCTATCTGGAAGGAAAGAAGCAAAGACCAGGACACAAATCGTCCTCCAGAAACCAGGAGCGCGCGCTGTCACTCTTCCGGGAGGGGGTCCCAGGTTCGACTAATTTTGTGGCACGTGGCAGAGATTTGGCATTTGTCATCTCTGCCCAGCCAACTTCCCCCCTCCCTCCCGTCCTTCTGTGACCCTATATACACCTATGTACAAGTCGGCTCTGCATGGGCAATACCAATCCCACTGAACTCTCCTCCACCCACCTGGTGCCTTCAGGGGAGGAGAGAAACCCTTGTTCCCAGGCCTTGGACAGACTTGCTGGTCCCTAGGGCCGCCCTCAGAGCCCAAAACGATCTCCACCATACACACCGGAGCAGTCCCGGGCTCGGGCAAATCGACCAGAGCTTGTGGGTTGCCCCTAGTGCCGCCAACGGGGCGCCTCTCTTCCCCTCCCCCCCCTGCATGGCTGCGGGCTCCCCCTTAGTCTCTTGGCTTGCCATGGTGATCAGGGAAGGGGCGAAGGTCAGAAGAGGGAGGGCGCTGTGGGACGGCGCTAGCAGGCTGGGTGCCCCGGTGGCGGGTACTGAGTCAGGGCTGGCAGCGAGAGAAGAGAGGCTCCAACCCGGAAATGGAAGTGGGGTAGAGAGAAGAGAAGTGGGACCCAGAACCCGGGCCCCTCCACCCAGCCACCCCGAACCTCTTCACTTCTCGATGGTGCCTGAAAGACAGAAGTGAGAAAGAGGGGAGGAGAAAAGTGTATTACTGAGAGAGCCAAGGATGGGGTTTTGTCTTCTCGGTGGGGGGGGGAGCTAAGGCATGGCTTCCATACCTCTACCCTCTCAAATTCTGGGCAAAAAAATCCTCTTGGTGGATACAGTACAGCAGAGGAAGGGGACAGTAAGCAGGAATGGTGAACCCAGAGATCCTTGAGCACTCCAGGCCCTGTGTATTAAGGACACCTATTTATTATGGCTGGGCTCCCTTGTCCAGGATAGTCCCTCTTGCCACATACTTTAGCTCGTATTGTTCACAGGTGTCACATGACACTACGGGCAGGGCACAGGTGAACCAGATGTGACTTCCATTCCCCCCCCCCACCCCCCACCAGACAAGGTAAATCAAAGCCAAGGACCACAGACGAGGGGGAGGGCGTGGTGAGAGGGTAGGGGTGGCGGGAGCTTCAGGGGCAGGAGAGACAGAGGGGGAACAGAGCCGGGCCTACCTGCCGGGGACACCATGCCAGCCTCGCAGCTGGGGAGATGGGGGTCCGTGGCCGGCGAGACCGTAAACCGGGAGAACCGCAGCGGGTCCAGTAAGCCGGGTTCTGCCCCTTTCCCCAGGAGCAGCGGAGGCGGTGTGGCGGGGGGGCCTCGGGAGGTGAGTCGGGGCTTGCCCAGGGCTGCTTCTGTCACTGTTGGGAGGAAGGAAGCGTTCTGGGCCATCAGGGGGAAGTCGTCCTCCCACTCAAAGCTCCCACCTGTGACAAAGGGAGAGGGATAAAAGAACAGAAAACAGAGGCTTAAACAGGGCTGCAAAAGTTATTCCTGGGCAAACCCCAGATCAGTCCAGACAAGTGGGTTTTGCATCCCTACCAGCAGATGGAGACAGAGAACAAAACTTTTCAGGCACTGCTGCATAACCGAGAGCGCCCCCCTGCAGTCCCTCAGTATTTCACTGACTCCAGCAGATGGCAGAGGTGCAAACCTGCAGTCTGGAGTTCTAAGAGTTAATGAAAATTCAAAGGCAGACAATTTCTAAGAAGAGTGTGGCTCCTCAAGGTGTTAGGTTCCTTCGTTGTCCATCCCTCGGGTACAGCAGGGCGAGCAGGGGGTTGGTGATCCCTGTTCTGGCTTGACCCTTGACTATCAGGGTGGGTGAAAGACAGGGGTCTCGGTTCCCTCAACCCCTCCAAGAGAATGGGAGTTGTCAGCGGAGGCCTTTGCCCTTATACAGGCCTGATGGGGCAGACCGGAGTTGGACCTCATGGCGGTTCCAGGAAATGCGAAGACAGTTCGATTTTTCAGTCGCAGGAGAGAAGTCGGCTCCGAGGGCATGGTTTGCGGACCTGGTTCATCTCGCGGTGTATGGTCCTGTTCGCTTGGTCCATCTGCCCGGGTTGTTACAGCAGGGACTCATCTTTTCAGACCGGGTGGATCGCTTTTGAAAGGCAACATCTCCGCTTGAAGGGATACTCGGAACATGTGATTTTGACGTTGCTTCAGGCAAGGAAGTCCTCCCCGTTTTTGGCTTATATCCGGGTTTGGAGAGTGTTCGAGTCGTGGTGTTTGTAGAAAAAGTTGCAACCAGTGAAGGTGGATGTTCCTCAGGTTTTAGCCTTCTTCCCACGTGGCTTGGCTAAGGGACTGGCCTATAATTCCCTCCAGGTTCAGGTGGCCGCCTTGGGGGGGTCTTTGAGATAATGTGCAGGGAAGACTTCTGACGGCTCATCTGGCTGTTGTGCATTTCCTGAAGGGGGCAAAACATCTGCGTCCTCCGGTCCGGAAGGTACACCCAGCCTGGAACCTTAATCTGGTCCTTCGCGTTCTATGTGGTCCTCCCTTTGAGCTGATTAGAAGGGCTTCTTTGAAGGATCTAACTTTGAAGTTCTATTTCATGTTGGCCATTTGCTCGGCTAGAAGGATATCAGAGCTGCAAGCATTGTCGTGTAGGGACCCTTTCTTATGAATTTCAGAGGATGGTGTATCGTTACATATGGTTCCTTCTTTTTTTCCTAAGGTCGTTTCCTTGTTTCATCTTAACCAGATGGTCGATCTTCTGGATTTTCCATATTTGTCACCAGATGCTCTTCTGTTGAGGGAGCTTCACTTATTGGATATGCGGTGAATCCTCTTGTGATATCTTAAGGTGAGGAATGCCTTTCGGAGATCAGATCATCTCTTTGTCCTATTTGGTGGAGCAAAGATTGAACTAGCTGAGAAAGTACGCAACCTAGGAGTGATAATTGACACTGAACTGAATATGAAACAACATCTATCTTTTAAAATAAGAGAAGGTTACAACAAACTTATGACTCTTAGGAGACTAAAACCCATGCTAACAACAAACAACTTCCGATCGGTGCTACAATCATTAATCTTTGCAAGCACTGACTATTGTAATGCCCTGCTCCTGGGTCTACCATACACAACAATTAGACCACTCCAGATACTGCAAAACACGGCGGCAAGAATTCTGACTGGAAAAAGTAGAAGGGACCATATTACTGACACCCTAATTGAACTACACTGGCTACCCATTGAACAGAGAATCTAATATAAATCACTATGTACCATACATAAATGAATCCATGTCGAAAAAACAGATTGGCTAAACACTGCACTGAACGTACACATCCCCAACAGGAACCTGAGATCTACAAACAAAGCACTACTAACTATACCCTCAGTCAAAACAGCAAGACTAACTCAAGTAAGGGATAGAGCCCTATCATTAGCAGGGCCTACATTATGGAACATCATGCCATCAGAAATCAGACTGCAAAAAGACATCCAACTATTCAAAAAGAGCCTAAAAACATGGCTATTTAAACAAGCATACCACAAAGAGAATGGAGAATAGAATCCAAAGAATTGTAGAAAGCGATGAGTTTGTGCTTTGACACAACACCCCTACTCATACTGAGTATTTTTTTTACTTTTAAGCAGCAACAGATAGCATGTAGAATATTAATAATTTTGAACTGATCTGATAAACCTAAGCATAACAATCTCACCTAGCATCATATAGCTATTATGAAACTCTGTACCGTACCTTACAGGCACCTGTCTAGATGTTAAAATAGCACAGTTAAGCAACATTATTTTAAGTGCCTTATTGTGAACCGTTGTGACAGCTTCTAGCTTAACGACGGTATAGAAAAAGAGTTTAAATAAATAAATAAACAAATAAATTACATTTTCCAAGAGCACGATTGTGAGATGGTTGAAGGAGGCAATAAGTTAAGCCTCTATCTGTAAGGGTCGGTTGGTTTCGGAGGGGTCGCGGGCGCATTCCACCAGAGCATAGGCAACCTCCTGGGCGGAGAGTCAACCAATTGCTCCGCAGATTTGTCGAGCAGCGACATGGTCTTCGAGTCACACTTTTACCAAACATTACCGCTTGAATGTGCGGGCGCTAGAGGAGGCGGCTTTTGGGGGGAAAGTGCGTTGAGTGCGGGTCTTTCGAGTTCCCGCTCACGTTAGAGGGTCTCGGGTATATCCCACTGGTCTGGACTGACCTGGGTACATAGGGAAAGGAAAATGTGGTTCTTCCCTGCTAATTTTCGTTCCTGTAATACCACAGATCAGTTCGGAGGCATGCCCTCTTCTTTTGAAAGACTTCCTCGCTTCTGGATGTGGCTGCGACGGTGTGTAATCTTATGCAGAATTACTAAGCGTGTACATAAGTTATGTTACTATATTCCTTGTTTGAGGCAGGAGGGTCCTAGTTTTAGGGGGCTCCAACTTTGCATCTCTGCTCGCCCAGAGCTTTTGGGGTTTGTTGATTTGGACATCTTGGCTTGAGTACAGGTCAATACTGAGGGGCTGCAGGTGGCACACCGGGTTATGTTACAGTGTCAGTGAAACTTTCTCTCTGTCTCCACCTGCTGGCGGGGAGGCAAAACCCGGGAGTCTGGACTGATCTGTGGTACTACAGGAACGAAAATTAGCAGGTAAGCACCAAGTTTCCTTTTTATGAACTCCCAAGGGACAGCTCTGAAAAGAAATGTTTTTTATTTTTAATACCTCCCTTCTCATCCCACCCTGGCTTCACTCTTCTGGATGGGAAATTCACTGCCAACATCGTCCCTGGCGCACAGGGCAATGCATTGATCCCTACTGACAGCATGGAATGGAGGGAACGGGAAACCACTCACTGAAGCCGTCGGATGAGGGAAAGGCCTGGATGCCTGCTTCCGCCATGGGCCCGGGGCTCGTCTGCTCATTCTCCGCGCCACTCTGGGTGCCCAGCTCGTTTGTCGGGGTCTCCTGCTCAACGAGAAAGCATTGAGTGAGAAGCAGAATTGAATCTCCGTCCTCTCCTCCTGTGGACTCCCACTGCACCCCGAGAACCAGATCCTGCCACAGCCCTGGCTCCTTTCCTGCAGCTAATGGGTCCTCTTTTATAATCTTATTTTTAGGGGTCATTTCCTGTCCTAATTAAAACAAATGACCCATTTTTAGATCTTATTTTGGAATAAAGGTGGGCACCATTCATGACAGCCAATCCTCATGATTCAAAATCTTTCTTTCCCCACTCCCTGGAGTCCTGCTTTGCAGCTCCCTGTGCTGTAATTTTGACTTCCACGTATTAGTACAGCACCTGCATGGGGGTGGGGGGGGGAAAGCTGGGGCGTCCCAGCAAGGAAGAGCAAAGCGCCAGCCGCCTCACCTGGTCGAACAGGTAGACGGTGACGTCATCAAAAAAGGACACCACCTTCCTCTTCCTGTCCAGCTCGTCGCTCGCCTCGTCGGCGGAGCGCGGAGACTTCAGCAGGCTGCGGAGGTGCCGCCCGTCATCTGCCTCCGTCATCACCACGATGGGGACCCCGCCCGTCTCCTCCTCGCCTGCTCCCCCCAGCTCTCTGAAGCCCAGACCATCCTCTTCCTCCTCCTGGTAGTAGGGGGAGTCCCGCGGCCGCCGACCGCCAACTCCCTCGTCCCCGTTGTCCCAGAAGCTCTTGCGTCCGGGTGGACTTGGGAACATCTGCAGGGCCAGTGGAGGGAGGGAGAGAGAAAGCCTGGCTGCTTTGGCTGTGGGGGAGGGGAAAGGGGAGAAAGAAGAAGAAGACACAGCTACATTACCATTTCCACTGGCCCGACCCCCCCATGCAAGAGCCAACTGCGCCTTCAAAAGGTGGCGCTGAGGAAGAGTGAAGGTCACGCGACCCAGCCATGGCAAGGGGCGTGGGGAGGAAGGGGGGCGGAGCACATAGGTCTGGCCACTTCTCCTGGGGAGCGTCGGGGGATTTTTAATTTGAAGGCACGATACTGTTCCCTACTGCGCACCAATCAGAATGAAGCTATAGGGAGGGGGGAAGGTTCTCCACGGTCCTCTAATCGAATGCGACCAGAACCTGACAAGCTTCAAGTTGCTGCCAGTAGGGGGGGGTAAGGTCGGACTGGGCATTTGCCCCAGGCAAGTAGTTCAACATCCTCTGGGTTTAGGGCCACCAGATAATAATTCTAGATCTTCAGGGAATAGAAGATAACCACCCCCCCCCCCTACTGCATGCACGGACGTGCAGTTCTGATTTCCTGCATGAAATCAACAGGGGAAACTGCAACTGGGAGGCGGGGGTGGGTGGGGTGGGGTGTGTAGGGCAGAAGACAGGGCTCACTCAGGTACTCATCGTTCAACCAAAGTAACCAAGTGACCCTATTTACAAACAAGAGTAAGGCTTGCCGTCGAAACCTGCATCCCCAGGCATGGGTGGGTGGCAGCAAACAGATTTTCGACTGCACGTGAGCTCTGAAACACTGTGGGGCAGGAGGGACCATTTCTCTACCACGACCGGGTGCAATGGGCAGAAGGGGAGATTTGATTTCTTTTTACCTTTGATGTTCTCGCTCCCTTGGTGTCCTGACGTGCCAAAATCCAGGAAAAGCTTGGGTTGATCCTGCAATCCTTCTGACACCGGATGGGTCGCGCCGGCCTCCTGCCTCCCAAGGCTGTTGCCCCTAACCTGCTCGGAGCAGTCCTTTGTGCGGTCACCATCGTGTGCCGCCTGGTCGCTTGCTCTCTCCTGCACCTCCTCCTCTTCCTCCGGCCGCCGCTTCTCCCCTTCATCCTCCTCTTCGTTCTCTTGGGGTCCCTCGCAGCCGCGGCGCGGTGTGGCGTCTGCGCCACAATCGTCATCGGAATGGCCAACCTTTCCCGAGGCTGCCGCATTTAAGGGGTCGGCTGCGTCCGAGGTGCTGGCATCCCCCTGATGGGACCCCCCGGATGCCGGGGTCTCCGTCAGCACTGGGGGCCACAGCATCAGGACGGCTTGGTCCTTCACACAGCCAGTGAACCCATCGGCTCCCAAAGAGTCTGTGCTGGAAAGGAGGTTCCTGGTGATGTTTTCTGTCAGGGAGACCACGAGTTCCTCTTTGCAAACTTGCACCAGGAAGCCCCCTTCGGTTTCTTGTGAGGCTGCTTTTTCCGTGCAGGTGTTTCGATCCAGGACGGTAGCAGCAGGAAGCGCATTGGCCTGAAACTCACTGCTGCCACTATCTTGCCCTCTTGCACTGCCCTCCTCCGAGATGATGCTGGCCTCCCCTGGCATTCCATCTGCCTGGCTCCAAAGCAGCCTTCCCTCAGGCCTCCAAGCTCTATCTCCATCTGTTTCGGGAGGCTGTCCACTCTCCCTGGCTGTTTGGGTCTCCTGCTTGACCTCCACTCTTGTAATCAGTCCATTTTCTTCCATATTCCTGGATACATCTTTCTCAGCAGCTGCGGAGTGCTCTTCAGCAGTGTCCTCGCTCTTCGCATGACAGGCTTCACTTTGATCCATCTCCACCACCCCAGAGGCTTCTTCCAGGTTTTTTCTCCTCCTCTCGGCACAAACCGTCACCATTCTCTTCCCTTGCTTCTTGGCTGGCTTCCGACCAGTGTTTCTCAGTCTCATTGTCATAGTCGGAGAAGTAAGCAGAGTCTCTGTGTGGGGTTCCTGGCACCAGGGCTCGGAGGCATCCCTCATCCCCTGGGGTCATCTGTGCCTCCGACAGGTCTTCTGTCAGCGTCAGGTCGCTGGTTGACTCTGAGATGGGCGTCAATGGCAGTTTGGCCAACCTCGTCTCCGCTTCATCAACATCCTTGAAGATGAATTCTGGGGAGAAGGTATTCTCTGTTTCATAGCCACTGTCCCCAAACTTCTGGCCCGGCGAGGAGTAGTGCGAGGCCGGACTCCATATGTCAGAGGAGCTGGCATTGGAAGGGATATCCAAAGAATCCACGGAATCCAAGGTTCCCCGCTGCCTGTGACGTGAGCTTTCCATTGGGCGCAGAGCCCCATGGATCATGGGAGACCCTTCGAGAGCACCTGGGAGGATCTCTATGGTTTCCTCCTCCAGAGCCTCTGCCAGAGTGGAGAGCGGTGGAATTTCGACAGGAATAATGGCACTGCAATTGGACATGGCCTTAGAGATGCCGATGAAGGGTGAGGATGGGTGTTGTCCCATGCTCTTTTTGAGCACCTCAAGAGCTGTTGGTTGGCTCCTCTTTGGATAGTGCTGGATGTCATAACTCTTCACTGCTGCACCCATTAATGGGTCATAGAACTCCTGGGGCCCCAAGGATCCTTTGCTGGTGCCTAAGGTTGCTGGGATGGCATCCCCCTCACCCAATGACCGGACTTGAATGGAGCACTCCGAGAGTGACCCCTGCTCGACTTTCAGTGATGAGTTGTCATCTAACCTGTAACTCTCTTGGCGCATGGCAGCATGGTGTGTCCAGTCCATCACCACATCGCCACACAGCATGGTGCACATACACCGCTGGAGGCCACCTCTGTTGCACAAGGAGCAGGACAGGAGGCTGTGGCGGCCACTGCGGTCCGTCCCAGTGCTGCCACCACTGCTGCTGCTGCTTTCAGTACTACGATCCTCCATCAGCGAAGGCTCACAGTCCCATGGGGAAGCCCGGTCCTCCAAAAATTCTACTAGAGAAGACGGATCTCCAGCAAGCGTCTCCCCAGCACCTCTCTCTTCCAGGGTGTCGGCGTCCCAGCACCTCTGCTGGTCTTCAATATCTTGATACACATTCAACAGGGAACCTCCTGAGAATACATCTCCCATCAGCGAGGTCTCCTGAACCTGCCGTGGCAAGTCTCGCTCTGCTGGTGCTCGGAAGGGATTGACATAGCGAGGAAGATCCCGGGCAATAGTGATAAATGGATTGGTGCCACCTGGATTCCACCCAGTCTTCAGGGAGGGCACATCCTGTAGGATTAGATGGGCCTTGGGGCTCTCCCTGTCCCTTTCAAGAGGGTCCCAATCTGAAGGGAACAACGGCTCTAGGGACGAGTTGGGGCCACCCAGAGACAAGCGCCTGTGGCAGCCCCGTGATGGCTCCTGCAAGTCATACTGATGCTCAAAAGTCGGGCTGGGCGCACATACGGTGCACTCCATGTTTGTGCCCCTGTCGGTGTGTTCTTCTAACCGAATGTAATATTCGCTGCTCACGGAGGGGCTTCGGGCACTGATGACGGGGAGCACGCTTGGTGTCTCTAAGCTCTGGTGGCAGTGCTGGTGACCAGTGTCATAGAAAGGGTTGGCAGGGACAGTCAGTCCACCATTGCTGGTGGGGTACTCCAGGGATCGACTGGTTGCCTTCCAGCGCCCCAGACGCGCCTTCTCCCACATGTACTCGAAGTTCAGCCCCCGACTGCTCTCAGTCACAGTCAAGATGTCATCCACATCGGCATGGAAGCCATCCCCGCCGGCAAAGCTGTCCAGCAGCGGGAAAGCCGAGATCTCGTCAGCATGGCGCAGCGAACCCGCAGGCACTCGTGTGGGCTTCAGCGTATTCCAGTGCCATTCGAAATTCTCCTCCGCCTGGTCAGAGGTCTCGCTAAGCAGGTAGGTCAGCTGCAGGTGGAGCTCCTCAGATGTTGGCCTCTGCTCCAAGGGCAACCAGCAAGACTGCATGACTTCATACCTATGGAAGGGGAGCAGCGAAGAGATAGGGTTATGACTAAAGGGTCAACCTTTTATTTTATTTTATTCTCCTGTGATGTTCTTTTATAATTTACTATGACTTTTATTGTTTTGTTTTTTTTAATTTTAGTTGTTTTGATAAATTATGCTGCTATTTTTTATAGTTTGTTTTAGACTTTTTTAATTATTTTTTATTTTTTCTATACCGATATTCTTGTAGAGATACAAACCATACCGGTTTATATTTAACTTCAATTTCGCCTTATAGCGGACTTATTTTATTCTGTAATTTGTTTAATCTTCATGTTTACATTTCCATATATTTACGTTTTATTGTAAATCACTGTGCTTTACCATAGTAAGAGATAGTGCTTAATCAAGTTAATAAACTATACTAAACTAAACAACCCCCTATTAAGCTACACATACAGCACAAAGAGTGGGGAGAGAGACACTGGCCAGATAAGTTGTTAGATAAGACTAACAGTCAGACAGAGATTGCTTTTCTCTTCAGCACCACCCATCTGCTCCCTACCACTGCCCCTGTGTCCCCGGTCCCGCCACGCACCAGTAATCGGAGTGGGGCAGCTTGAGACGGGGTTTGGCAAGTTTCATCTGCTGCTCCTTGATGACAAAGGTGAGGACCTCTTCGTCCGACAGGTGCCTATATGGCTGGCTCCCGAACTCGAACAGCTCCCAGATGGTCACGCCAAGTGACCTGTATCGGGGGGGAAAAAATGAACACTATCCATGCAAGGTCATGAGGTCAGGCTGGTGCTTCTGAGAAGGGTACCCAGCCTCTTTCAAGCAGTGACTAACCTGTACGGCCCTCCTGTTTATGCACTTATAGTTACACTTCAACACTTTTTCTAATCTTACATTTGTCTTTTTCTTTTTTTTTTTTTTTAATATAAACCTAAGGTAGTGATCTAGGCTTTGACTGATGGAGTACCTGATTCACTAAGGATTTTTCTCAAAGACACAAAATGGGAGAAAAGCCTTAATGAATCTGGCACAGAGTTTGCTATGTGAGCCAGGCAAAGGGTCCAGAGAAAGGGATAACCCCACCCCCCCCCCCAGGACCAGTCAAAGGGGACATGGTCTCTATCCTGTAATGGGACTGTCCTTCTGCCTTAAGTGAAATACACATCATATGATCCTGAAAGCTGCTGAGAAGTGGCAAAAGGTAAAACAGCATAGCCCATGATTGCCCGTGTGTCGACTACAATCCAAAACTCTGGGAAAAAAACCCCCAAAAACAAACTTGCTCCTGAATTTTGGGCTGGATGACAGGGTGCCAACCACTGCTTTCTTTGCTCCCCCTCCCCCCCCCCCAAAAGCCTCACCAGATGTTACTCTCCTTGCTCTGATCTACCACCACCAGGTTCCCGTGGACCTCATCCAACAGCTCTGGAGCCACCCAACGCAGAGGGATCCAGAGTCGGTCAGGGGTGATATAATAGTCCTCCTGAAAGACACACAGTGGAAACAATGCTGTGTACAATTCTGGAGACCGCACCTTCAAAAGGATATAAAAAGGATGGAGTCAGTCCAGAGGGTGGCTACTAAAACGGGCAATGATCAGTGGTCTTCGTTCTAAAGCATATGGGGATAGACTTAAAGATCTAAACATGTACACCCTAGAGGAAAGGCGAGATAGGAAAATTGGTTCTTACAGATCAGTCCAGTCTCCTGGGTTTTGCCTCCCTGCCAGCAGATGGAGACAGAGAACATTTCACGGACACTGTACATAACCCAGTGCGCCACCTGCAGTCCCTCAGTATTGACCTGCACCCAAGCCAAGATGACAGAAACAACCATAACTTCTAAGCAAACTCCCTCCCCTCCAACGAGCTGGAAGAAGGTGAATTTGCCCAAAAAGACAATGGAAAAACTCGTTTCCCAAATTTAACATAAGCGATCAGCATTGAAAACCTCCAAGAACTCCGCACTATATGCAAAGCAACAGTACGAGTGGCGGCCTCTCCCCCCCCCCCAGTAAATGGGCAGGTCTCTGGACTGATCTGTGGTACTACAGGAATGAAAATTAACAGGTAAGAACCAATTTTCCTTTCCCTGTATGTACAGAGATCAGTCCAGACTCCTGGGATGTACCTAAGCTCCCCTAACTCAGGTGGGGACATGGAGAGTTCCGCTCATAGAGCAAAAGTGTGCAACGACTTCCCAGTAGCCGCCCAGCAAATTTCATTGCGGAGACCACCTGATGTGACTCAGCCCAGGAAGTCGCCTGAGAACACGTCACGTGCGTCTCTAAACCCCTCAGCAGCAGGTGCCCTTTAAAAATGTAAATCAACTCGATCGCTTCCTTCAGACACCACACAATTGTAGCCTTAGATGCCTTACTTCCCTTCTTTGGACCACTCCACAGTACAAAGAGGTGATCCAATCTACAGAAATCATTAGTGACCTTTAGATACCTCAATAATGCATGCCTCCCATCTAAGAACCCAAGCTCCCCCCATGAGGCGTAATTAACATAGAAAAACCGGAATTTATACACCTTGAACGAAAAAACATTGTAAGAATTCAAAATCCCATCAAACTTAAAAACGATAAATTAGTGGAGTTAAATGATAAGACTAGAAACCTAGGAGTAATTATGGACACCGAAATCAGCCTTAAACAACACATATCAATAAAAGTAAGAGAAGGCTATGCCAAACTAATGGTCCTTAGAAGACTAAAACCCTTATTAAATCAGGAACACTTTCGTACAGTACTACAAGCTTTAATATTTGCCAGCACAGACTACTGCAACACACTCTTCCTAGGTTTACCATACACCACAATCAGGCCACTGCAAATACTACAGAACTCGGCTGCCAGAATACTTACTGGAAAAGGCAGAAGAGATCATATCACCCAAACACTTGTGGATTTACACTGGCTCCCAATAGAACAGAGAGTACAATTCAAAACACTTTGCACAATTCATAAATTAATTAATGACGAAAACGCCGACTGGCTAAACACGGCACTACGATTACATGTCCCTCAAAGAAATCTCAGGTCAGCCAATAAAGCACTACTAACCATTCCCTCAGTCAGAACAGCAAAGTTGACCCAAGTGAGAGAGAGAGCACTATCTTTGGCAGGACCATTATTATGGAACACATTACCACTTGAACTGAGATTAATGAAAGAATTAAAACTCTTCAAAAAAGGCCTAAAAACTTGGCTTTTCAAAAAAGCATTTCACAATGAGAGCGATGACTAACAACAAATACATACAACTGAAAGTCACCATAAAAAAAGGAGAATCGACAATTTTATTACTTTTTACCCATAATTAAATCTTAAATTAAAACAGTATACACAATATATGATTATCCCCAAATCATATAAATAGTAACCCCAACCCATCTCTCATTTAGAGTATAATACTGAACTATGTAACCGTAAAATATTGGCACACTATGGATAACTTAGAACCTAACCAAACCTATTTCGTGCCAAAATGTAAACCGTTGTGATGTTATATTACTAAACGACGGTATAGAAAAATTTTCAAATAAATAAATAAAGGAATCCAGAAAAGCTGGAAACTCCACTGTCTAACTAAGATGAACCGCCGAGGCTACTTCAGGTAGAGAAGAAGGCACCTGCATAAAGATACCCCCGAATCAGACATTTGGAGGAAGGGATCTCGGCACAACAGCACCTGGAGCTCCGAAATTCTCCTTGTTGAACAAATAGCCACTAGGAAAACCACTTTTAAGAGTCAAGTCCTTAACCATAGCTCTCTTTAGTGGCTCAAACTGAGCCTCGCACAATCCTCTAAGGACTAGATTCAGATTCCAAGACGGGCAAATGTTCCGCACCTGAGGACACAAGTTCTTAGCTTCCTGAAGGAAGAAAAAAAAAAAAAAAGACCTCTACCAGAACCAGAGACTCCTCCTCGGTGCAAGGGCCTCCCTGCATCTCCGCGGGACAGGGAACCGCAACAGCTGAGGAGGGGATTCCTCCTGCTGTTCCCGCCAACATTGCCAGGGAACCAAAGATGGCTGCCATTTCGTGCTGATGGGGAAAGGGTTCAGTGCTAGACCCCCGTCGGCCGCGAGGCTCATTCTACTGGTGCGGCCATGCTCGATGCAGACCTCTGAAGGCGATGCGGCTTTTGCCACACGGGCCCGCTGTTCCTCCCCGCCCCCGTGGCACCACCAGCATCTCAATGGCAAGCAGGGGGAACGGTCCCTCAGCCCCCTGGAGCCAGCACCCGGTCTCTTCTGCAGGCAGAGAAGCTGCTGAAAAACCCCATCGCTGAGCTCCCCGAGCTGCTAAGGTAGCTTCCCCCTCTGGAACCTTGATGCTGCACAAAGTCCTCTAACTAGTTCCTTGTTCTCTCTCTCTCTTTTTTTTTACTCTCTGAGAACAAATAAAGATCCACAGAAACCAATACTTTCCTTTGGTGCAGAGGTTCCAGTTCCAGGAGCGCAGGCCGCATGGCAGATCAGAAAAGAGCCAGACCACTGGCTATATCCGTCTCCTTGCACCAAACTTTAGCAACCCAGCCCAGGGCAAACCATATGAAAGGGAAACCTCCCAGCTCCACTGGGCTTGCAGTGCAGAACTGCCAGCAGGTTCCACTGCTCTCTCGTGGGGGGGGATGAGGGATCTGGACCACCAGATGTCCACCCCACGGATCTCCATACTGAGCTATCAGGATGGTCCCCCAACCCCCCCCCCCTGCTCGTCTGCCTCAAACCAGGGGGGCCGCGATGGTTGTCAGAATGACGGCCCCTTTGACGAGGCAGGAAGGCCTTGACCTGAGCCGTGTCTAGCAGGGCTCCTAGGAAGTCCGATTGAAGTGATGGGCTGAGATGGGACTTCGGGTAGTTGAAGACGAATCCTAGTGACTCCAACACCCGGATGGTCAAGCACATGAACCTGACGGCCCCTGCCTGAGATGTACTCTTGACCAGCCAATCATTCAGATAAGGGAAAACACGCACCCCCCAGTCTACAGAGGTGCGCTGCCACCAGGGCCAGGCATTTTGTGAAGAACCATGGGGCTGACACTAGCCCAAATGGCAACATCCGATACTGGAAGTGCTATTTTCCCCACAATGAATTGGAGATACTTCCAGTGACTGGGGAAGATCTCGATGTGAATATACATGTCCTTCAGATCGAGGGAGCATAGCCAGTCCCCTTATGGCAAAAGGGGGATCAAAGTGCCCAGGGAAGCCATCTTTAACTTTTTCTTTTTTGACAAATCTGTTCAAGGCCCTTAGGTCTATGTTGGGATGGAGTCCTCCTGTTTTCTTTGGAATCAGGAAGTACCTGGAGTAAAATCCCCACCCTCTCTGCCCAGGTGGAACAGGCTCGACCACTCTGGCCGTTAAGAGGGAAGAGAGCTCTGTTAGAAGTACTTCCTGATGTGCTACCGGCCCCCAAAATGGACTCGGAGGGCAATTTGGCGGGACACCCAATAGGTTCAATCGGTACCCTTGGCAAAGAGCCCACTGGTCTGAGGTTACACTGGACCACTGGTTCGCAAAGAACCACTGTCTGCCCCCGATTGGCGGATCCATCGTCCCGGGTATGGGCAACTGGTCTACGCTCCCTATGACCCAGTCAAAACCCCGTCCCTGGAGTTAACTGAGGTACCAGCTGGCCCTTGGAGGCTCTCTGCTGCCTGGGACGACCGCGGGAGCCCCTGATGCTGTTGACGGGAGCGAGAGGGCGGAGGATAGTACTTCCTCTGGCGAAGGAAAGCCTTCCTCTGCCCCGACCTCAGCGACCTCTTAGAGGAGGAAGACGAGTCCAGAGCGCTAGTGGAGAGTTATTGGAGGGGTTCATTGTGGTCCCAGAGCTGGGATACAACAATCAATAAGTAGGGAGTCATGCATGGCGCAGCCTCTCCATGGAAGTGGTGGAAACAAGGGCAGTATCTGAATTCAATAAAACATGGGATAAACACAGGGGATCTCTAGGGGAGTGGTAGGGATTGTACAGCTGAATAGCTGGTATGGATGGCCAGACATAGGCCGTATGGTCCTTTTCTGCTGTCACTGTTCTAATCCCCAGTAAGACCAGAGGGACCCACAGCTAGCCTGTCTCAGATTTACGCCTCCTTCCATCTGCTTTTTCTCTCCCAGTTCCAAGCTTGGCCCATGCCCAACGTCTCACCTTGTAGTTGTTATGGGAGATACCGTAGTCTCCGATGCGAACAGTCAGATCTGAAGTAAGGAGGCAGTTTCTCAGGGCTAGGTCGCTGTGGGGAAAAAAAATGGAAAGGGAGGAGGCAGAGAGAGCAGGTGAAGGAAGGAGAGAGAGAAACCACAGGGCCTTAGTTATATCATAAGAAGGGGAGATGTCCCTTTTTTTGGGGGGGATGAGTGGCACGGACCCAAATCCATCAGGTATCATGGACAGATTGGGCTGGAATCTTCCAGTTCCTGGCACACAACAAACCAATGGGTTGCCAAAAGTCACTGCAGTGACCTAGGGAAAAATCGGCAAAAGGACAGCTTGTACCCATCTCCCCTACTGCCAAAGCGGCCAGGTCATGGTGACCCAAGCAGGCCAGCAGCTACCTTCTCCCCCCTCAGGAGAGGCCGGAATGAAGTTCGTTGAGTCAGTTGCCCTTCAGCTCCACACAGAGGAAGGAAGAGGACGCAAACTCCGGCCTCCCTCCTCCCACCCCCCAGCCTCCCAGCATCTCAACCTGTGAATGTAGTCATTATTGTGAAGGTGCAGGAGCCCCAGGGTGATCTCGTAGGCCATCCTCTGCAAGGTGCTGAGGTCGCGGGTCAGGAGGTCCGGGGTCATGCTGTCTGCCTTGCGCTGCGCCCTCAGGTATCGCTTCAGGTCCCCCTGCAGGATGGTTAAACAGAATGGAGGTGCACAAGTTTAACTGGTGACAAATAAACGGAGCCTGCCCTAGCATCTCTGAGTGGAATGTATTTGACGGCGAAGGGAAATCTCGCTTACCAAGGCATTGCGGGAGGCTGAACACAGCAAATGCCTTTTTTCCCCCGTTAACACATGTCTTATGGACAAATAAATAGGCTGTCAACACAAAATATAATGAATGGTGGAAGATGGTAGTCTCATAAAAGGGCCACACTGAGTACCAATCAGGTTACGCTGGACAACCACTATAATCAACGTCCACCTAAACCACCTAATATACATTTTTGTCATGACAGTCCATTCGATTTTCTAATATTCCATTTTTAATTTTTTGAGAATATTTAGTTTTGCAATTAAAAACGTCAAAATGACATAAACAAAACAAAGGTGATACTTAGCCCTGCTCATTCCTCTTTAACTGATTACTTACTGGGTGTAAGTAGGTGAGATCCGGTCCAGCAAAAAAAAAAAAAAAAGTTATGAAGCCATCGTGGATTAAACACTGATCCCTGAGGAAGGATTTTTATTTGAAAGGTGGCCACGTCGGGTTCAACTGTTGTCAGTGGAATAAGCATCTCAGCGTGTACAGACTGAGCATGGAGTAGTAATCAGTTGAAGAGAAATCAGCAGTGCTAAGTATCACCTTCGTTTCGTTTAAGTCAAGATGACATTTTTAATTGCAAAAAAAAAAAAAAAAAAAAACATTCTTAAAAAATTAAAAATTAGGTGGTTTAGGTGGACGTTGATTATAGTAGTTGTCCAGCGTAACCTGATTGGTACTCAGTGTGGACCTTTTATGAGACTACCATCTTCCACCATTCATTGCATTTTGTAATGACTCCCTATTTTTTGTCCAGAAGATGTAGGTTGTAGGGTATATGTTTTGGTTTCTGGATTTTGTTGTCAATATTGTCACTCTACAGTGGAGTTATTTCAATTGGGTTTATTCCAGTTAAAAACATCACTGGAAGCTTACAGGTGGGGCAATAGTTATATACTTGGACTACTTGACACTTCATCTCCGTTTGACACACTAGGCCGCAACAGTCTCTTATTTCACCTACGAAAGTGTGGTGTGTCTGGTGTTGTTCTTGTCCTGGTTTCACTCTCATTTAGCTGAGCATACATATCTGGTAAGGATTCGGCAACGGCACTCTCAATGGTCATCGATGCTCACTGGTTTTCCCCAAGGTTTGGCACATTCTGCGCTACTATTCAATAGTTATCCCTTCCCAATCCATAAAGTATTGGCAAATCTTTGTGATGGCTATCGAATTTACACCAACGAATGGCAAATTCTAATTTGGAAATATTCAAGGCTAATGTATTGTGTTGGAGCCACTGTTTATGGTTGACATGCGTATTTGAGTGTCTGACCAATTCATTACTATGCGACCCAAAAAAATTGAAGTTCTTCACCGTCATAATCGGTTTCCATCTTCTTTGACCATTGAGGGTGTGACATTTCCAATCCTTCCCCATGTAAAAAGTCTTGGGATATGCATAGATGCTCCTCTATCATTCACTCATCAGATAAAATTTGTAACCAAGGCCAGATTCTTTAAACTACATGTTCTCCATGGCTAAAAGCCCCTGTTGGAATCATGCAACTTTAGGACAGTCGTGCAGGCTTCTACTTTTCCAGTACTGGACTACTGCAATGCTCTTTACGTTGGCATTCCAGGAAATAAACTGAGAGCCATGCAAATCCTGCAGAACACAGCCGCACGCCTGATTTCAGGTAAAAGTAGAAGATAACCCCGGTCATCATGGATTTACGTTGGCTGACCGTGTTGGATGGGATCATTTTTAAAATCTCAATGATGGGCCACCAACTGGGAAAACTAGACTTGCTTCCCTGGGCGAATGCCCTTTTGAGAGTTTACAATCCAACTCAGTCTCTCAGATCATCTCAGAGAGGACTTTTGGATTGTCCTTCTGTAAAAGCAGGCACGATTAGCAGAAATCAGAGAGTCCGCATTCTCTGCAGCAGCCCCTAATATCTGGAACTCCCTTCCAGAGGAGTTGCGTTTAACTAACAGAAGAACCAAAGGCATTCAAATCACTGTTTGTCTTTTATTTGAAGATTGTGATCTGTATTTCCTTGACTTGTTCGTTTTAAATTGCGTATGCAACTTGTAAATTACTTAGGTTTTGGTAAGCAATTAATAAATAAATAAATAAATAAATAAATAAAGACAGAGCTATGATCCTGGAGACCCCAGTTTTCTATCACACTCCACTACCCCTTCCTCCACCCCATATCCATTACTCACTCCATGACCTTGGGCAAGTCACTTAACCTTCTCGTACGAGCTCCCCGGGGAGCATGGGCAGGGTGGAGGAAGGTGGAGGGAGGCAGAGGGGACAGGGATGCTGCAACCCAGTCACTTACAGTATCCTACGTACCCCTCCCCACACAACTGGCCTGCCATGCTCCAGGCCGTCAGCTGCCACATACCCCTTCACGGCACCTACCAGCTGGCAGAATTCCATGATAAGCAGGAAAGGGATGGTCTCGGTGCAAAGCCCCAGGCACTGAAGGATGTTCGGATGTTGGAGGCTTCTTGAGAGAAGACAAGGCAGAAGGGAAGGCAACGGTTAGTAACAGTGTGCTGGGAAAGGAAAATGGGTTCTTACCTGCTAATTTTCGTTCCTGTAGTACCACGGATCAGTCCAGACTGCTGGGATTATTCATCCCCGCCAGCAGATGGAGACAGAGAAAGTTTTACTGACACTGCCATATAACCCAGTGAGCCACCTGCAGTCCCTCAGTATTGACCTGCACCCAAGCATAAAGACTGTATACCAAAACTTAAGGCTACTTGATAATAAATTTCTAACTCCCCTCCCCGCCCCCCAAGAACCAGAGGATGACCTCTTTAAAAGCGTAATGTACAAAAACCAAAAGTATGATCCCAACAAAGTCTGTATTCCAGACTTCTTCTTCACGGATCGGGCGGGTTCTGGACTGATCCGTGGTACTACAGGAATGAAAATTCACAGGTAAGAACCCATTTTCCTTTCCCTGTACGTACCCGGATCGGTCCAGACTCCTGGGATGCACCTAAGCTCCCTAACGAGGGTGGGACCTGGAGAGTCCCGCTCGCAAATCACTCACCCTAAAGGTCCTGGACGCTGGATCCCCGACATCCAAACAATAGTGCCTTGCGAAAGTGTGCAGAGACTTCCACGTCGCTGCCCTGCAAATCTCTTGTGGAGAAACCTGCTGAGCCTCCGCCCACGAGGCTGCCTGAGAACAGGTCGATAGGGCTCTCAAACCATCAGGAACCGGTCAACCCTTAGCGATCTATGACAAACCAATGGCCTCCTTAAGCCAACGCGCAACAGTGGCCTTAGATGCTTGACAACCTCTTTTCAAACCGCTCCACAAAACAAATAGGTGATCCGACCTTCTAGTCAGTAGTCACCTTCGGATACCTCAACAAGGATCTCCACACGTCCAAGAGCCTAAGCTCCCTTACATGGGGTAGAGATGAGTCCATCTCAGGAAAGGCTGGGAGCTCCACTGTCTGATTCACATGAAACACTGAGACCACCTTAGGCAGAAAAGAAGGTCCCGTACACGACACCCCCGAGTCTGAAATCTGCAGGAAAGGATCCCAGCAAGACAAAGCCCGTAACTCTGAAATTCTTCTAGCTGAACATATGGCCACAAGGAAAACGACCTTAACGGTTAAATCTTTAAAAGTTGCTCTCCTTAGCGGTTCGAAGGGAGCCTCACACAAACCTCTGAGGACAAGATTAAGGTTCCAGGATGGACAAACTCTCCTTACCGGAGGATGTGAATTCTTTGCATCCCCCCCCAGAGAAACCAAGTAACATCAGGATGAGTGGACAGAGGAAACCCCTCTGCTTTACCTCAGAGACAACCTAGAGCAGCCACCTGGACCCTGCGAGAGTTAAAGGCAAACCTTTGACCAAACCCTCCTGAAGAAAGGATAATATATGAGACATTGTAGCTTTGAGAGCTTGTACCTCGTTAGTGATACACCAAATCTAAAAAATCTTCCAGACCCGCACATACAAAAGAGATGTAGACTTTCTTCTAGCCTGTAACAGCCTGGGATACCCCCTACGTCTCAAGCGCCACCTCTCAAAAGCCAGGCCACTAGACAAAAGTGTGCTGCCTGATCTGAAGAAGATCCACTAGATGGCTGAAGCGTAGCAGTCTGTCCACATCCAAGTTGATAAGATCCATGAACCAAGGCCGACGGGACCACTCCGGCACCACCAAAATTACATCAACCGGATGTTTCTTTATCCATTGCAACACCTTGCCTACTAGAGGCCAAGAAGGAAAAACGTAAAGGAGAACCTCCCGAGGCCAGAGGACACCCTCGGCTGTGTGCTCTCTCTGCCGACTGAAAAACCGAAACGCCTTGGCATTTTGACGAGTCACCATTAGATCCACCTGAGGACAACCCCACGTCTCGTGAATGAGCTGCATCACCATCTCCGACAGCTCCCACTCTCCCGGGTCTAACACTCTAAAACTCAGAATATCTGCTTGCACATTGTTGACCCCTGCGATGTGTGATGCTGCTATCCTCTTTAAGTGTTGCTCTGCCCAAAGCATCAACTTCTGAGCCTCCTTGGCTACTGCTCGATTCTTGGTTCCTCCCTGCCGGTTGATGTTGGCCATCTTCGTCGCATTGTCCAACAGGACCCTCACTGACCGACCTCTCACCAACAGCAGAAAAGCAAGTAAAGCGAAACGCACTGCTCTGGTCTCTAACCGATTGATAGACCAAGAAGCCTCTTTCTTGGACCACCAGCCCTGTGTTGACTGTCGCTGACAAACTGCCCCCCAACCAGACTGTCTGGCATCGGTAGTAAGAATCACCCAATACGGAACCTCCAGCTCCACACCATGGTCCAGGTTTGAACGAAGGAACCACCAAGACAGACTGTCCCTGCTGACTCCCTCGAGTGGCAGGGGAAGATGAAACTCCTCCAACAGCGGATTCCAACAGGAGAGAAGAGCCTCCTGCAGAGGCCGCATATGCGCAAACGCTCATGGCACCAACTCCAAGGTTGAAGCCATAGAGCCCAGGACCTGTAAATAATCCCAGACCATGGGCACCGCCAGTCTCAACAACTGATGAACCTGCCCCTGCAGCTTCTGCACTCTCTCCTCTGTGAGAAACACTCTGCCATCCTGAATATCGAAGCGAGCCCCCAGATACTCTAGGGACTGTGAGGGAACCAAGTGGCTCTTTGCCAGGTTCACCACCCAGTCGAGAGACTCGTGCCACCAGAGCACTTTCTGAACTGACTGAAGACAGAGGGCCTCCGACTTCGCCCTGATGATCCAGGCGACTAGATCAGTGGTTCTCAACCTTTTTTCTGTTGGGACACACCTGATAGATGGTTCTCAAATGCACGACACACTGAACCCATGATCGTCACTGGGCTAGATGTAAAAGTACAGTTTGCATCCACGGGAACCTCCCTGACCCACAATAATGGATGTAAAGCAGAATTACGACATTCCCCATACAACTCACCCTACAAAAAAGATATTCTGGTTCTGGTGTCATCTCAGTAACAGCAACTCAAACTCCTTCTACTTCCAGGCTCAATAGCCCTACTTATGAAAAGACAGCAGTTTACCACCAATGCATGTCCTCTTGAGAAAGCACAACAAATAAGACTGATACAAATGCTTACATGCTAGTAAAATATCTCGGTAACAGACACAGAACCGACCTAACATACTCCCAGGATCTGTAGTAATGCACATAAACTAATCCGCACACAGTTACACCTGTATTATGGAATACACTCAAACAGGAGCAACCCTATCTATGAAAAGGCAACACTACAAATATTAAATCAGGCCCTAAACACCAATACACCTCCTATTAGGAAAACAGAACTAGCAAGCAGCTATAGATCCCCACACAGAAATAATTGTAAAACTATACTAATAAGCAGAATAAATGTTACAAAACAGCTATGAACAGAATAACATCCAACAATTAAAAACTCATACAAACTATTAAAAATTCTTCAAACACCAATAAAATATTTTAAAAAAGCAGACACATCACATAATAGTAAATAATTAAAATGGCAGTCAATCAAGAAAAATAAACTTAAAAAGCCACCTTTACTTACCCCCTCCAGCAGCTCTCCTACTCCTCTTCCATGCAGGCCGTGGCACACACCAGAAGCAGCAGTAGTGGCTAAGCTCTATACTCTTGGTCCTCTTCCTTAGGGCCCATGTCTCTCACACACACACCATACCAGTCATGCCCCCATGACCAGTTTCTGTCTCTCATACACCAATCATCTCCCAAACAGTCTTTGACACACACACCAGTCACCTTCCTGAACAGTTTCTCTCATGCCATACACACACACAGGCTTCCCACTCCCGTGTTCTACTTACATATATGGGCTTCTCACTCTCATAATCACTTTCTCTGTCTCTCACACACACACACACACACACACACTCACTCACCAGTCTCTCACTCCCATGTTTGTTCTCTCCACGTGCACAGGCTTCTCATTCCCATAATCACTTTCTTTCTCTCACACACACACCAGTCACCTGATCTCTCTCATGCATACACACACATCAGTCACCTCCCTGACCAATGTCTCACACTCTCACAAACACATCAGTCATCTCCCTGAGTAGTCACTTTCACTGTCTCTCACATATACACACACATCAGCTCTCTGACCAGTTTCTCTCACTTACCCACAGGCTCTCAATCAAATACATTCTCTCACTTACAAACAGGTTGGTTGGCTGCTTCTCTCTCTTTCTCTCATTCACTTCCTCCCCCCCCCCCCGAGCACAAATGGTAGCTGCAGCAGCCTCCTCCTCCAGCCCCCGCAGGCCAAGAAAGTAGAATCCCATCGGCCGCGGGAGGCTCATGCTGCTGTCTCCTTTCCCGATTACCGGCTGCTTCAATTGCTGGCAGCAGCAGCGGCAGCAGCAGCGGCAGCAGCCGATGCTGCTGCCGCTGCTATTTTTCCACGCGGCACGGCTCTTTCTCCTTCCCGCGCACTGCATATCACTTCCTGTTCCGGGTCACTGGGGGGGGGGGGAGGGCAGGCACGGGAAGAGGAAAAGGCCAGCCGCGGGTGCCACAGCTTCTAGCACTGCTGCCGTTCCCGCTGGGCTTGAACGTGCTGATAGCCCGGCGGCAACGGCAGCAGGGAAGGAAGAGCAGCGGGAGAGACCGGGAGCACGCGACACACCAGCCGGTGCTTGGCGACACACCGGTTGAGAAGCGCTGGTCTAGATAGGGGTGCACCAGAACTCCTTCCCAATGTAAGTCTGCCACCACCACCACCATAACCTTGATGAAAGTGCGTGGTGCCGTTGCCAGACCAAACGGGAGAGCCTGAAACTGAAAATGCTGACCCAGAACCATGAACCGCAGAAACCGTTGATGTTCTGGGCGGATGGCTATGTGTAGATACGCGTCTGTCAAAACTAGAGAAGCCAGGAACTCGTCATTGTGCACTGCCGCTATGACTGATCTCAGGGTCTCCATTTGGAAATGCGGAACTTTCAGAGCTGCATTCACTCTTTTTAAGTCCAGTATTGGGTGAAAGGTGCCTTCCCCTTCTTTGGATGATGAAGTAAATGGAATACCTTCCTGTGCCTCGTTCTTTGTGGGGAATTGGAACTACAGCCCCTAGTCTCTGCAACTGGTCCAGCGTTTCCCGAATCGCTAGCTGCTTGTCGAGTGGACCGAAGGATAAATTAGAAATAAATCTTGAATGGGATGAGCAAATTCTAAAGCGTTGCCGTCTCTTACTACACTGAGAACCCACTGGTTCATGGTAATTTAGGTCCACTCCCCGTAAAATTGCGCCAAGCGACCTTCTATGACCGGAACAATGGAGTGGACCAACCTCGCCTCATTGCGAGGACTTAGCCCCAGCTACGCTTTCCCCTAAGGTGTCCCGGAAAGATTTTCCGCTCCCCCCCCCCCCCTCCCTCAAAAGGAATGACCCCAGGATTGGCCCCTGAGAGAGAATTGCTTCTGTGGACCTAAAGCTCCTCTCGCCGGACGAGACCTCCTATTATCCCCGAAAACAGGAGTGAGCCTGAAAAAATCTCTTGCCCTTAGGCTTATCCTCTGGCAACCCGTGCACCTTGTTTTCTCCCAGATGCTTCATTAGCTGTTCTGGGTCCTCACCAAACAAGAGCTTCCCTTTTAAAGGGAGAGACCCCCAACTGAGACTTGGACGACACATCCGCCGACCAGTTACGCAACCATAACAATCTCCTGGCTGATATCACAGACATCATGATCCTAGAAGATGTTCTGACCAGATCATAAAGAGCACCGTATGCCACTACTGCCTCCAATCGCTCAGCCTTCTGAGCCTCCTTGCCTGACTGTGGCTGAGTGTCCTGTAGCTGCTGCACCCAGCGCAGACTAGCCCGCTGCATAAAACTAGTACAAATGGCCGCTTGTAAACTCAGGGCCAATACCTCAAAAATCCTTTTGAGAGGAACCTCCAATTTCCGACCTTGAAAGTCCTTCAAAGCAGCGGACCCCTCAACCGGAATAGTCATCTTCTTAGTGACTGCCGTCAATGAAGCATCGACCTTAGGAAGCCATAGGAGCTCCAAAGTCTGCTCGGGCAGATGATAAAGCTTCTCCATAGCCCTCCCCACTCTCAAGCCGGCGTCGGGAGTACCCCACTCTCGATCCACCAACTTTTTCATGGACTTGTGGTACAGGAAGGCTTTTGCAGGACCCCTCAGCCCATCAAGGACCAGATCAGCCCCTTCCAAATCAGAGTCTTCCTGAGGAACCTTGAGACTGAGCTCCTGCAGTACCTGAGGAATCAAGGGCCACAGTTCCTCCGATGAAAGAGACGGACCACCCTGGGGTCCGTCTCCTTCGGAAACTGGAATCTCTTCTGGATCCCCCACCTGATCCATGCCACCCGTATCCGTATTAACTGCCTGATTAACCGTTGGTGGCACCCCCGTCCCATCTGGAGCAGCATCTGAGTCCTCAGACTCATCAACCGCATCTCCTGAACCTGAAGAAAGGCCTAACACACGCCGGACGTGAAAAGGCCGCTTTCTCTTTGCCTGCCCCAGCTTGAGACCCATAACTAGACCCTCTGAAGGCCGGACCTGGGCCCCCAAATGTGGCTCTGCAGCAAACTGCTTTAGCTGAATAGGCCTCATGCAACAAAAGAACAAAATCCATGGGAAAAGGCCTTGAGGAGCCAGATACTGGCTGAGAGGACTCTAGAACCGGGAGAATAGGAAAATCCTCCCCTTCTGGGCCACCCCGGGAGCCCGAACACACCAGGGACAGCCTCGGAGGGGAATCTCCCTTCCCCCTCGCTGGCGCGGCAAAAGCTGCCCGAGTATTCAACATGGCTGCCGTTCCTGCACCGATGGAGAGAGAAGCTCCAATTCGACGCATACCCCGACGCGATAGAGGAACAGGAGCCTGTTCTGCTTTGCCACAGCGGCAGGGGCCATCCACCGATCCCTCGCCACCCGCCCAAACCCAACCCAATGCGATTAAGCCGCGACCGAGTCGAGCTGCAAGCGCGGCACACCGAACCACGCACCGTCACGCACGTGGAAGGAAGCTTTCCCCCAACAGCCGCCCACCTCGCACGCTCTGCCGCTGAGAAGCCAAAACCCCCCTGCCATCCCGACAGGAAGACAGGAAAATCGTTTTTGATTTTTTTTTTTCTAAATAACTTCCCCCCCTCCCAAAAAAAAATGACAATGCAATACTTCCGTGGGGAGGTTGGAACACTGAGCTGCAAGAGGGAAGGGCCGCCAAACAGCTTCGCAGAGCCTCAAGCCGCCTCAGCAGTCTCGTGAAGGGGAGGGATCTGGACCACCAGATTTAACCCCCCCCCCCCCCACGGAAGAAAGGACTGAGCCTACTGAAGGGTCACCAACCCCCAGCTCGTCCACCTCAACCAAAGGGGATGGTCCCACCAAGACCTAACAACCCCCTCTCTTCTTAATCTAAATGATTTTTCTCTGACTGGACTTTCATCTGCTGGAGACAGAGAAATACTAAGGAACTGCAGGTGGCACTCAGGGTTATGGAGCAGTGTCAGTAAGACTCTCTCTGTCTCCATCTGCTGGCAGGGAGGCAAAACGCAGGAGTCTGGACTGATCTGGGTACGTACAGGGAAGGGACAGGGAGGGGGGGTGTCTACAGGAAAATCAAACTGCCTCTCATCCCAAGAGAGATTCAGTGTGTAGTGTGTAAAGGAGACCTGCCTTTTCCACAGGGCTGGGATCAAGATGTGAGTTGTGGAAAGGAGACCTGCCTTTTATTCAGCATGTCAATTCTAGCAGGTATCCTTTCCACACTGAGCAAATTGAGGGAAAGCAGGTCTCCAGTTTACAGGGGATCCCAGCTGGTGAGGGAGCAGGCAAGTCTCCATTACAGGCCGCAGACACTGACCCGGCCTGGGTAACCTGCAGCTTCCCTCAGCCTTTGGACACCCAGAGCATGCTGGAAGCAGCCCAAAGTCAGGGCCACCGTGACTCCCCCTCCCCCCCTTCCGTGTCCTTGACCTTCCCTGAAATTGGCACAGTACCAGCCATAGGAACAGTAGACAACGGTTGCAATAGGGCCTTGAACGCTTACAAATACTGAAGTGGGAATTTAGCTGGTCAAATCTGGGGTTTAAATGCCACCCACACCCGGGGTTAACTGATTAGCTGGCTCCAAGAGGCAGGGGAGAAGGGGCTGGTCTTGAGGTGCTGTGCCTGCTTTTTTTTTTCTCTTTCTAAGTTTGGTGCATTGTGGGTGGGGAGGGCAGGTGTTAGCCTGCCCTTACTTCAAAGTGTTTTGTGGGGGGGTACCATCTGGACGTCCTAATCTAACAGTAGCAGCAGTGGCTCCTTGGGCCCCCTTTTTCCCCAGCACACGGACTGGCAAGTCACGCCCATCGCCATGCAGGGCAAAACGTGTTGGTGTAACGCTCCTGCCCACGTGATGGGGAAAAGGAAGGGGGGGGGGGGCCCCGAGGAGTCGCCGCTTTCACTGTTAAGACTACTACGCTTGGCTTGTCAGCCAGTAGGGAGGAGAGAGATGTGCCGGCCAACCACACTGCCGCTACTGCTTGACCTGCCCCCCCCCCCCCCCCTGGTCTCCTGTAGCCCGGGCCGGATCCCACGGCTTTTCCCGTGGCAGGGGACAGGGGGCCCCTGCAGAAAGTTGGGTCTGGCCGTGGCCCACACACCATCCCGAGGCCCTTGATCGAATTCATATCCGTTTGAAGGTGCAGTCTCCAGAAATGTACCCAGTTCTCCAAATAAGGTTTCCTAAGAGACTTGTACAGAGCAAGCCAAACACATCTCCTCCATGTTTTCGCCTTAAATCTTAGCCGTCAGACTCCAGAACATTCCTCAAGCTTCACTAGAATGCTCCTCATGCTTTCCACCCCTTCCAGGGCATCTAACCCTGCGGCAGATGTTTATACCATCCAGGAAAATGAAAAGCCTTTCCCAATAGCCCGGTTTATAAGCTTCATAGCAGGTGTCAGAGGGACCCGCCCCTTATAAGACCATTTGTCATGGACCCCCCCGTGCCCACTAATAATGACTTCTGAGGAAGCGTGGCACATGGTAAAAAAAAAAAAAAAAGAATGTTCTTCCTTTGCCATGGCTGGGCAGAGGCTTTATTTGTGGCGGGTGCGGGTACCTATAAGGCTGGGCTTCAGACAGAAACTTCCGTTGCTCCAGGGGACTGGCACTGACCCGCAGCTCCTTCACCACCACCTGGGCTGGGGTGAAGTCAGAGAAGATCTCACCCAGGATCACCTGCAACAGAAAGAAACAAGGGCGAGAAGGCATCGAGCTGAGCAGTGGTGGAGGGGGGGGGAGAGCGCTCGAGGTCAACCAGCAAGTCGCAGAGAGACGAGAAGAGCACGGGTTGACCCTTCCTGGTAGCTGTAGGGTGGGGGGGGGGGTGTGTCTAGTTTAACTGGGAAAGCTAGGAAGAGCAACAGGAAAGCGGGAAGAAGCGGGAGGGAGATGGAAAGAGAGCGAGGGTGGGCGAGGGAGAGGGAGCTAAGAAAGGAAGGCAGGCACCTAAAAGATATGAGCCATCAGCCAGACAGCGTCGGCAACAGAGAGGGGGAGAATATGGAAAAGAACAAGACAGAAGCCAGACGGGTGCCGAGAGGGAGCAGGAAGACACCAAAGAGAGAGGAAGAGGCCTCACGCACCTTCCCAAACCAGCCAGTGCCTATTTCCTGCAGGTAGCTCAGATCCTGTCGGCTGAAACCCGGCTGCTTTACCAGATCTGAAACAGACAGGGCAGACACACACAACACCCGCGTCAGCGAGCTGGGCCAGAACCATGGAGCACACTGCTGGGGGTCCAGCAGCAGAGCGGGAGTGTTGGACCCCACCACCCTGCAGGTGGGGGGGAGCAGAGTACCCCGAGGAGCGATGGCACCCAGGCAACCCGGACAGGGACGAGGGGGACGTCATGCTTGGGGGTTGACGGTTCCCATGACCTGGGGGGGGGGGGGGGGGGGGGGGGGGGAAGACCCAGCCCCGGCCTGTCCAGGCGACTTCAGATATGTACCGTTCGCCCCAGCCAGCCTGTCTACTACTGTGCTGTCATGGGTCACCTAGGCTCTTCTCCCTCCCCACAGCTCTCGTTTGTCTGCATCTTCGAACTCTGCCACTATTTTCACTCCTATGAGCTTCACTGGATGTCTGGATCCGGGTGTCCACCCTTCTCTCAACAATTAAATATGGAGCCGGTGAAGTCCTGGAATGCAAGCTCGGCTCCTGCTGCCAGGGACTCGCTCCTACCTTTTCTTTTAACTTTTGGGCATATTACTGAATCGGAGTTGGATGTAAGTGGCTTTTTATCTCCCTTTGCCTCACTTCTAATCCCCGGGTCGGCCCACGGGACAGCCATAGTGGCGGTGGTTAGCCAGGAGTAATCTCAGGGAATCTGCAAGATGAGCGGGCACCCAGCAAGGGGGGGGGGGGGGGGGAAAGCGAGGGAATTTTGCCTGTACCTGTCTTTGGGAGCTGCGGGTTGGCGACAGGGAGCGATACCTCGGACAGAGGAAGAATGTAGACATCCGGGACAGACTGGGAAGAGGAAGATTCCTCAGCGGGAGGGGTATACTCCCCCGAGTAATCATCCCCGTCTGGGTTTTCAAACTCCTGGAAATGAGAGATACAGAAAGCTGCATAAGGGTGTGTGGGCAGGCAAATCAAGTTTGCAAGACCCTGCCGGTTTTCTGCCTCTTTGCGAAGGGTCCCACTGGAGGACCAACGGAAAGGTCTTTTGGGCAGCCAGGAGCCACTGGGAGCTGGATGCTGGTGTCACAATTATTTTCCCCTCTCCACGGGACATTTGATGGAATTGTCTCGCCCACTGACTTCTTCCGTCCTCTCCAAGGGACATTTAATGGGACTGTCATACAACCTTGCCATACTGGGTCAGACCAAGGGTCCATAAAGCCCGGCGTCCTGTTTCTAACAGTGGCCAATCCAGCTAGTACCTTTTAAGTACCCAAATATTAAATATTAAAATAGATCCCATGCTACTGATGCAAGTAATAGCAGTGGCTATTCCCTATGTCAACTTGATTAATGGCAGTTTATGGACTTCTTCTCCAGGAACTTATCCAAACCTTTTTTAAACCCAGCTATACTACCTGCCTTAACCACATCCTCTGCCAACGAATTCCAGAGCTTAATTGTGCATTGGGAATGAAAAATAATTTTCTTTGATTTGTTTTAAATGAGCTACTTGCTAACTTCATGGTGTGCCCCCCCCCCCCCCCCAGTCCTTCTATTATCTGAAAGAGTAAATAACCGAGTCACATCTACTCGTTCAAGACCTTTCATGATCTTAAAGACCTCTATCATATCCCCCTCAGCCGTCTCTTCTCCAAGCTAAACAGCCTTAACCTCTTCAGTCTTTCCTCATAGGGGAGCTGTTCTATCCCCTTTATCATTTTGGTTGCCCTTCTCTGTACCTTCTCCATCGCAATTATATCTTTTTTGAGATGCGGCGACCAGCATTGTACACAGTATTCAAGGTGCGGTCTCACCATGGAGCGATACAGAGGCATTATGACATTTTCCGTCTTATTAATCTTTCCCTTCCTAATAATTCCTAACATTCTGTTTGCTTTTTTGACTGCTGCAGCACACTGAGCTGACGATTTTAAAGTATTATCCACTATGACACCCAGATCTTTTTCCTGGGTGGTAGCTCCTAATATGGAACCTAACATCGTGTAACTACAGCAAGGGTTATTTTTCCCTATATGCATCACCTTGCACTTGTCCACATTAAATTTCATCTGCCATTTGGATGCCCAATTTTCCAGTCTCACAAGGTCCTCCTGCAATTTATCACAAGCCGCTTGTGATTTAACTACGCTGCATAATTTTGTGTCATTGGCAAATTTGATCACCTCACTCACTGTACCTCTTTCCAGATCATTTATAAATATATTAAAAAGAACCAATCCAAGTACAGATCCCTGAGGCACTCCACTGTTTACCCTTTTCCCACTGAGAAAATTGACCATTTAATCCTACTCTCTGTTTCCTGTCTTTTAACCAGTTTGCAATCTATCTAAGGACATGGCCCCCATCCTATGACATTTTACTTTCTTAGAAGCCTCTCATGAGGAACTTTGTCAAACGCCTTCTGAAAATTCAAATACACCAACCACATCTACCAGTTCACCTTTGTCCACATGTTAATTCACCCCTTCAAAAAAATGTAGGAGATTTGTGAGGCAAGACTTCCCTTGGGTAAATCCATGCCGTGTCCCATGAAATCATGTCTTTCTATATGCTCTATGATCACCCTTGAAAACCATCTCTGGAACTGGTATCTCCCCAACATCCTCTTCAGTGAACACCGAAGCAAAGAATTTATTCAGTCTTATCTTACCTAACTAAGTGCCCCTTTAACCCCTCGATCATCTAACGGTCCAACTGACTCCGTCACAGGCTTTCTGCTTCGGATATATTTAAAAATGTTTTTACTGTGAGTTTTTGCCTCTACGGCCAACTTCTTTTCAAATTCTCTCTTTGCCTGTCTTATCGCCTGTCTTGCCAACGCTTGTGCATTATCCTATTTTCTTCTGTTGGATCCTTCTTCCAATTTCTGAATGAAGATCTTTTGGCTAAAATAGTTTCTTTCACCTCCCCTTTTAACCATGCCAGTAATCATTTGGCCTTCCTTCCACCTTTCTTAATGTGTGGAATACATCTGGTCTGTGCTTCTAAGATGGTATTTCTAAACACCGATATTACCCGCTCTTTCCACAGGCACCACTGCCAAGTCCCAGAGATGCCCATGGAAGGAGATACCCCCCATCCTGATTGGCTGATTGAACATGGTGGAAGCAGAGACTACAAATCTTACAATGCACTGGGGGGACATAAGTGCAAAAAGCAGAACTGGCTGAAAATCTCCCTCCTTCAAGTGGATCCCTTGGCAATACTGAAGCCTTGAGGCTCTGTCCTCATGGTCCCCCTGTTGGCTTTATCTATTCTCTAATATGGGATGCTCAATGGCTTGCCTACAGTATTGTCAGCTCATCCAGCTCCAACCCAAAGAGTTTGATCCAGTCCTGGTCTGACACCCTCCACTCCCCAGCTGCCTGCATGGAGAGGTAGGTCCTCCGCTCTTTTCCTATGGAAATCAAAACTATATTTCCCTACCCCCACCCCGCCAGAATCACTCACCTTGAACCCAACATCTCCTCGCTTGCAGCACAGGCAGGTGAGGAGGAGGAAGACGAAGGCCAGGAGTCCCGAGCAGGAAATCAGAACCACAGCGTAGGGGGGTGCCAGAGGGAGTCGCCCCTGGGAGGTGCCATCTGGCAGGGATAGAAGGGTTGGAAAGACATCATTGGGTGTCTGCACCTTCACCAGACAGACGCAGCGCTCCCTCCCCGCCACTCCCGCACCTCCGAGGAGCTGGTCAGCCTTCATACACATGAACGCACCTATGCATCTGTCTGTATGCGTTTCAGTGTGGACCTTTGCCCCACTCGGATTAGAAGGAACCAGATTTAAGACAGGCTTTGTTGGGTTTTGTTTTTTAAACACAGGAAAGTATTCGCTATGTATGGGGTTAACCACCTGGCCAGTCCTGGTTTTGGCCCAAGCGCCTGCTGGGTCGTGAAGCTCTCCATCCCCCTCCACCCCACAGAAAGGCAATGCAAGTAGAGGTCTCTCTATGCAATGGGGAGAGGGGGCATAAAGCCAGGCCTGCATCAGCCTTGTCTTAAACGAAACTGGAGGCAGCTGGTCATCTGCTAGCCCCCGAAAGATGCCACAGAAGGAGCCAGTCCCGGCCCTTCCTTCCAAGATATAACGTGAGGTGGAGCAAGAACCGGCAGGTGAACGGCAGGACATGGGCGGAGGAAGACATTTCTGGTCCCCTCGTTCATGGCTCCTCGCTTCCTCGGGACAGACAGCCACCTCTCTGGGCCCACCTGCCCATTACCAGGAGTGTCGTGCCTACATGGTGGCACTCGGGCAGCCACACGGGTCCATATGGCCTGGCCCCCCCGTCCGCCTCCATGCGCAGGGAATTGTGCCACCTGATTTGCCTGGGCACGTGCTGGAGGTGGGCGCGCACAGTGCCCGCCCCTGGATGGCGTGTTGGCGTCAGGTTTCCAGGTAAGCAGCGACGGGCCCTGAACCTCCAGAGGCAAAACAATTCCACGATCCCCCCCACCGAATTCTCACTGGTTCCTCCCGAAAGGGGCGGTACAGCCAGGGTGGGAAGCTAGAAAGGACGGCTCTCCCCCTCTGGGACTGAAATCGTGGTGTTGAACCACGTTGGGGGTGGGGGGGGTGTGGAAGAATGCACCCTGGGGTGGCCACTTCACCCCAGCTCAGCCTAACTGGCTGACCCCATTAGTATGCAGGGAGCTGTAGTTCAGGTTTTCCCCTTCGATCTCCCCTGCATGCAAGGGACTGGGATCGGCCTCTTTGGTGGACCTGGGGGTGAAAGGGCAAAACTAGGCAGTGCTCCCCCCCCCCCCCCGCCACACACCTCTTACTGAAAGCGCTGGCTCCCAAGAAGCGACCCCCCCCCCCCCTTCCTCGCCCCGCTCGCAAGCGCACGGGTAGCAAGGGGATGCGGCTAAGGGCGACCCGAGAAAAGTCCTGAGAAAAAAAACTTTTCTTACTGGGCAGCCGGTGGATCCCTTCCAGGCATCCACCCCGAGTCAAGGAAGGTATGGTGGGGAAGGGGAAGGGGAGATGCAGAGAGGCCTACAAGGAGGCAGAGAAAGAGAGGGAGAGAGAGAGAGGTTAGGAAGGGGAGCGTGAGAGAGGCAGGGGATATACAAAAATAGGGGGGGGGGGGGGGAAGAGAGAGAAAAGGATGGATGGCTAGAAAAAGGCGAAGGAAAGGAACATGTGACAGAGAAACAGGAGCAGCGGGCAGCACCTGCTGTACTGCACGTTGGGTATTTAATCCCTTTGCCATCTGGGACATGCAAACGGTGGACAGGTGAGGAGGGGGGTGGGACTCACCGCTCTCCGCAGGTGCGGCCAGGGCCTTCTCGGGGCTGAAGTACGACATGTGAGCCAGCAGCAGGGAGAGGAGGGACCCCGGTCTCAGCATTTTAGGGAAGCCAGCCTTCAGGTTCAGGGAGGGATCAGACCCTACTGGAACGCAGGTGGTGGTGGTGGCGGCGGTGGTGACAGCAGCGGTAGCGATTTAAGGGTTGGAAGTTAATTTAAGAAAACAATAAACATAAAAAAAAAAAAAAAAAGCAAAGGACAGACAGACAGAGAGGAGGCACAGTCATAAAGCCAGGCCGAGCCAAGGTTCGCAATCAAATATCAGCCATGGGAAATCGGGACAGTGAAGGATAGAAGGGGGGGGGGGGGAGGAGGGGGGGGGGGGGGTTAGGGCTGCCGAGGGCTCTCTCGCTTACCAGGTTCCCCATGGATCCCACGGAGACGCGCAGGCCAGGGACAAGGCTCTTCTCATGCCTGGAGGAATGAATCCTGAAGCAAGAATAAAAAAAAAAAAATGTATGTAGATATATCTATCTAATATCTAATATATGTCGGCAAATGCTCAGTCTCCTCGGCTTCCTTATTCCGGTCACACGCACAAAAAGAGAACGGTGCTACATTTTTCTGCCCATGGGATTTTTTTTTTTTTTCCCCTTTATGGTTTCCAGAGGGACCCCCCCCGGGGGATGCACAATTTTAAGACTTAAGTTGCCCCCCCCACCCTCCCCCCACCCCTCAAAAATGGTAAAAAAATAAAATAACAAAAAATGCACAAAAATGACCCAAGAAAAAAAAAAAGGTAAATTAAAAGGATGCCAGGAAATTGAGTTGTTTTTTTTTTATTTTCCTGTGTGTGTGTGTGTGTGTGTGTGTGTGTGTGTGTGTTTTGCAGGGCCCCGACAAGTGATGGAGAGAAGCACATCCCTCCCCCCCCCCCCCCTTCCACCGGTCGCCCCGCCTGCCTGCGACTGTGAAGATGACGACTGGCTGCCGGGCCTATCCATCAAGGGGAAGGAGAGGTAGAGAGGGGGGAGAGGGATCGGGAAAGGTGGCGGCGGCAGAGGCAGCAGCGGATGGGGAGGAGTGGAGGAGGAGGACAGGGGGCGGGGCGGGGGATGTTTCCATGGAGACCTTCTCCGTGGTAGCAACCTCAGCACCAGCAGCATCGGGAGATGGGGATGGGGGGGGGGGGGGGGGGGGGGGCGGGAAGGGAAGATCTGTTCTGGACTGTGGAGCAGCCCCTGAACAGAAAGGGCAGCTTGGATTCCTGTTGGTGAGGGGCAAATGACGTTAAAAGTCCTCCACCCCGCACTAACAACCTTTCCCCTAGACATTCTTGTGTCTTGTTTACTCTACTTTTTTTTTTTTTTTTAATACTGCTAATAATAAAAATGACCATCAAAGATATCCCTCTGCCCACCACATGAAATTTTTCCGATACAAAAAACGTGTTCCACCCTGCCAGTGAAGCTATTTAATTGGTAGTAAACTCCCTGTTCATTGGGGTGGTAGCTTATTCGCCTGCTCGGTATGCAGGCATTGCACTGACACGTGTAAAGCATCAATACAGCACAGACAACTGAAGAGCAGGTCCTCTTCAGAGCTCCATGCAGACATCACAGTGATACGAGGGATGCACGAATACAGCATGGACATCTGAAGAGCAGATCTTCATCAGACCCCCATGCAGGGGTCACACTGATACACATAAAGCATGAATACAGCACGGACAGCTGAAGAGCAGATCTCCAGAGCCCCATGCAGGTGTCACACCGATACACATAAAGCATGAATACAGCATGGGCAGCTGAAGAGCAGATCTCCATCAGAGCCCCATGCAGGTGTCACACTGATACACATAAAGCATGAATACAGCACAGACAGCTGAAGAGCAGATCTCCATCAGAGCCCCATGCACACATCACACCGATACATGTAAAGCATGCAGACATCACATTGATATGCATACTGCATGAATACAGCACAGACAGCTGAAGAGCAGATCTTCATCAGAGCCCCGTGCAGGGGTCACACTGATACACATAAAGCATGAATACAGCACAGACAGCTGAAGAGCAGACCTTTATCAGAACCCCCTGTAGGTGTCACACTGATACATGTAAAGTGTGAATACAGCATGGACAGCTGAACAGCGAATCTTCGGAGCCCCAGATGAGTATCTCACTTACACACGTAAAGTGTTAATATAGCACAGGCAGCTGAAGAGCAGGATAAAAGAACTTAATAGCCATCTACCAAAACGTGTACAAATATGAGAAAAGGTTTATTATGACCAAAAGAAAGGAGACCTAACAAGAATGTAACCTGGCTAGTACTGCAGCTGTAAGAACATTTTGAATCGGGCTGGAAGATTCTCTGACAGCATCTTACCTGCATAAGAGCACTTCTCCTTTATCTTCTTTTGAGAGTAGTGTGTGTGGCAAAGCTGGAAGCTCACCTGATGTCAGCGGGCTGGAGGACACCTATCACAGAGGAAAAGAGTGTCACTAGGGCAGCCAAATCATGGTGGCTGAGGTAGAAGAGGAATGGCTGGGGAAGCTCATCCATGAGAGACAAGCCGGGCTTTCCCACAAGAGAGGCTGCTCTTCAGCTGGGACTCACTGTTGAGTTTCTGAGAATAAATGAGGAAAGGCTGAAGAGGTTAGGGCTGTTCAGCTTGGAGAAGAGACAGCTGAGGGGGGATATAATAGAGGTCTTTAAGATCATGAGAGGTCTTGAACGAGTAGATGTGACTCGGTTATTTACACTTTCGGATAATAGAAGGACTAGGGGGCATTCCATGAAGTTAGCAAGTAGCACATATAAGCCTAATCGGAGAAAATTCTTTTTCACTCAACGCACAATAAAGCACTGGAATTTGTTGCCAGAGGATGTGGTTCGTGCAGTTAGTGTAGCTGGGTTCAAAAAAGGTTTGGATAAGTTCTTGGAAGAGAAGTCCATTAACGGCTATTAATCAATTATACTTAGGGAATAGCCACTGCTATTAATTGCATCAGTAGCATGGGATCTTCTTAGTGTTTGGGTAATTGCCAGGTTCTTGTGGCCTGGTGGTTTGGCCTCTGTTGGAAACAGGATGCTGGGCTTGATGGATCCTTGGTCTGACCCAGCTTGGCAATTTCTTATGCTCTTTATGCTCTTACATAATGAAAACACATTCTGAGCTTTGAACTCTACTGCCACCACACAGTAGCCAAGCACACAAAAACAGGGCTGGGGATTTCGATGGGGCAGCATCTATCAACAACCATAAGCTTTCTATTGGATCCACTGACTTTTAGAAAAGTGGGAATGGGGAAGGAGTTCTTAAAAGTGCCCTGATTAGCCTCGCTGGTTACTGTTCTCTTTTTTTATGTCACTCACTGGATTTCTCTGCAGGAGACCAGATCACTCAAAATAAAGATATATTATCGCTCAGTCCTGCCGAAGTTTAAGCACAGTGCACCTCATTCCGGGCTTTGCATTCCATCGTCACTCTGTAGGAGCTGAGCATTTACAATAAGGCACGCATGTAATAAAATACATTTTAAAAGAGAAGTGGGTGTCTTTTCATTTAGCCTAGACTTCTACCAGGTTGCACGATTTTGGAAAACTGGAGGAGGAAGCAGAACATTTAAAGAAAACATTTGGGAGAAGAGGAAAACGGAAGAGAGAAAAGGCAGCAGACGTAGAATTAGAAGCAGAAAGAGGGAGCAAAATCTACTGACCTTCCTGGCCACGCTATCCTCCTCTGTCGCCATCTGGGTGGCGTGGGTCAAGGTGTACCCTCCATGGGAACGAGAAGCTGGGCCACCAGCTGGCAAGAGACGACTTGGCAATGGCCATCGAGCTGATATTCAATGGCTGGATTTTCCTCTTCTGCCACGTTGTCTTCATAGTGGCAGAGGTAGCCAGGCCCAGGCACAAGGTGAACGCAAGGGGCAGGAACCTTTCCCTTGGCATGAAGAACCGAGGAGGAATGAAGACCAGCGACTTAGGCATGCAGCTGGGGTGGAGAGGGCCAGCAGATGCACAGCTTTGGCACCAGCAGAGGAATAAAATGGACGCTGTCACGCTTGGCCATGAGCACTCATCTTTTAAAAGTGATATATATGATTATGAAAGAGCAGTACCAAAAGGATCATCTTATATCATATTGAAGCATGATTGGTTGCACATAATTGCCCTTACCATAGAGAGATCAGACTGTGTGTGGTGACTGGTTGCGAAGATAATTTATTCTATACAGCTCTGCTTGGAAAACTTTATCTATTTTTCTGACTTCGATTACACTTTGACAAGCCTCAGGTACCTACCCAGGGGCCCGATATTCAGCCATATCCAGCTAAGTTACAAGGGATATGCAGCGGCCCAGCTTTTCCGCTGAATATCTGCGCACAAATCGCTACTTAGCTGAATATGTTATATCCGGCTAAGCTAGACCTGTCACTTGGAAAAAGCTTGTGCGTCAGGACAGAGGAAGAGTGAGGACAGGACATGGCATGACATGGAACTCAGACAAAGACTTGGAAGACTCTGGAGATTTGGCACGTGAGACGGAGACTCTGGAGACTTGGAACTTGGGATGGAGGGCTCAGGTACAGGAAGAGTTCAGCTTCCCGGGGCACTGCACCTCACCGCGCCCTACACAGCCCCCTGTGGGCTGATCACAGACCACGCTGTCCCACTGCGCGCCCTGCACAACCTGCCACGGGTTGGTCATGGACCACGTGGGGAGCGGGACAGGCTCAGGACTGAGACTCAGAGGAGGACAGGAGTCGGGACATCACTTTGGAACGAGGAACATGGCTTGGAATGAGGAGCAAGGAGATCCGCTGGCTGGACAAACTCCATGAGCCCGGAAGTTGGAACATGACTAGGACCTGGAGGCCTGACTTGGAACTTAGAACTCTAAAAACACGGATGGATTTCAAGGACTTGGAAACAGGCCCTGTGTCAGGAAGAACCCTACATAGCACCCCGTAGACTGGTCACAGACCATGTCACTGGCACGCCTGGAGGAAGGACGAAGGAGAATCCAGAAGGGTAGCCTTAAACAAAGACCGGAACATCAGGAACTTGACTGAAGATTCAGACGAGGCGGAGATTCAGAAAACTAGACGAGAAACCGATAAGAGCCCATGAACTTGGAACAAGCAACATGAAGGCGCTCCGACGAAGGACAAGGAAACCAGGAACATGGAACAGGAACAAGAGGATCCGGAACATCCAACCATCATGACAGAAACATGACCACGGAAGACCTTGAAGGAAGACACACCATGGACGACCATGTACACTCCTTGCAAAGGCCCTGAGGAACTGACGGAGAGCCCTTTTATAGGGCTGAAGGAAAGACAAGGTAGTGACATCATCAGTAAGAGCCGCGGGCTTTTCCAGCCATGGGCCCTTTAAATCCGGAAGAGAGGCATGAGCGTGCCTATGTAGGAGCCAATGTAGGGGCAGGAGTGGCAGCGTCCTGTTATGGTTTTGAGGTGTTAGGAATGGATTCTTGGGTGCTGCGGTGATGGCCACGCCCATGGGGAGGAGCCCCGAGAGACACGGCAACACAGAGAAGTTGAATTTATTATACAGCTGATGGTACTGCCCGGGGAGCGGGCAGCTGTGGAGGTAACCCAGGAAAGCAGTCCAGGGATCCTCAACAGAGGAGACCAGTCTCACACTCAGGTAGGTAGTAGGCAGTGCAGCGAAGCAGGAACAGGTCCCGGATGTAGAGTGGAGCACTGAAGCTGAAGACAGACAGAGAGGGTAGTACTCACTGAAGCTGAAGCTGTGATAAGAGTTCCAGTCAGGCAGAAGTTGATCGGTGGCAGGCACCAGATTAGGGAGAGCAGGCCCTCGAGGAGCGAGTACCCGGTGTCCCGGGATAGGTACATGAAATAAAAAAGAAGGGCCCCCGAGGAGCGGGTACCCAGGTTAGAGAAAATACCCCAAAGGGCAGAGAGAGCCTCCAGTGGCAACTGGAAGCGGCAGAGCAGCTTAGACCGGAGGCAATCCAATCCTTGCTAACTCGAATTGTCAGCAAAAGCAGGGCAGGCTAAATATCCGGCTGGGGTGACGTCACTCGGAGGGGACGCCCCCGAGGTTCCCGCCATGACGTGGATATAGACGTGGGTGGCGTGTGCACGCACACCCTACGAGGCCCTCAGGAAATCATGGTGAACACCGTCGCCGTTGCCGATCCGGGGACACCGGAGAGAGCGGCATGAAGACGCGGCAGCAGCCATCTTCCCAAGGCTTCAGGAGAGAGAAGGAAGAAAGGTGAAGCACAGAGGTGGAAGGCGTCTGAGACCAACGGACGCAACACGTCCCTGCCATGAAGATGGTCTTGATGGCAGTGTCGGGCCTGCCGCAATGAAGGAGACTATAGGAGTGGCAGGGGTGAAGGCAGCCAGCAGCAGGAGCGGCACCCAGCCGCAGAGAGAGCGGAGCCGGCATCCTGCTGGCAGGCAGCGGAGGTGGCGGCTCCCTAGCCACGAAGATGGTGAGAGGCCTGCAGTGCCATTGGGCCCGCCCCGAAGACAGCAGCAGCGACAGTAGCGCAAAGAAAGCCTGGGGCCGGTGTCGGGGAACAGCGCGGCGTCGAGCCGGTGAGGTGAGATGCTGCTCGCGGATGGCCCCGTGAGCGACATCGCAACACTTCTGCTCCGTGTTCTCACCTGCGACTGTAAAAGCATGCGGCCTTGGAGTATCGTCTTGACGCTATCAAGTGCAAGTTCCCCACCTGGCCCGAACGAGAAGCATTGCTTCCTCTGACAGCTCCCATTCTCTGGGGTCCAACATTTGCCTGCTGAGAAAATCCTCTTGCACATTGTCCACCCTGACTATGTTGAGAAATTGCCAGAACTGCCAGGTGCTGCTCCACCCAGTGAACCAACAACTGAGCCTCCTGATTAACCATCTGACTTTTGATCTCTCTCTGTCGGTTGATGCAAGCCACTGTGCAAGCATTGTCCAGTAAACTCGCTGTGCCCGACCTTGTAACTGTGGCAGAAAGGAAATCAAGTTTAAGTGCACCGCTCTCATCTCTAACTGACTGATAGACCATGATGCCTCCTCCTTAGACTATTGACCCTATGCGGTCTAGCCCTGACACACCGCTCCTCAATTGGAGAGGCCGGCATTGGCTTTCCCTATCACCCAATTCCGGATTTCCAACTCCATCCCCCCCGTTCCAGATCGACCTGACCAAGCCCCCCTGAGGGGAAGAGGAATTTTCAACTCCTCCGATAATGGGATCCAATGGAAGGGGAGAGCTCTTTGAAAGGACCCACATATGCAAAAACACCTAGGGGAACTAGATCTAGCGTTGATTCCATAGACCCCAGGACTTGCAAATAATCCCAAACTCTGGGCACCTTGACTTGCAACAGGCAGCAAACCTGACTCTGCAGCTTCACCATCCTATCCTTCGTGGGAAACACCTTGCCAATCCAGGTGTCAAATCAAGCCCCTACACACTCCAAGGAGCGGGATGGCACTAAATGGCTCTTTGCTAGGTTCACCACCCAGCCCAGAGCCCACAACCTCTCTAGGAACCGCTGTACCACCAGCTGACAGAGGCCTGCCGACTTTGCCTGAATGAACCAGTCATCCAGATATGGGAGTACCAGCACGCCTACCTTCCGAAAGGCTGCTGCCACCATCACTTTGGTGAATGTACACAGTGCTGTCACCAAACCGAAAGGAAGGGCGCAAATGTGAAAATGGTCTCCCAGAATCATAAACCTCAGAACTTCTGACGCTCCTGCCTGACTGGGATAAGTAGGTACGCCTCGGTGAGGTCTAGTGACGCCAGGAACTCTCCCTTGTGAACTGCTGCTATGACCAAAACGCAGTGTCACCATACGAAACTATGACACCTTGAGGGCCGCATTGACCTTCTTGAAATCCAAAATCGGACTGAACGTCCCTTCCTTGTTTGGAACCACAAAATAAAAATGCCGACCTTGTCCCCGTTCTTTTCGAGGAACCAGCACCATCACTCTTAGCTGTTTCAAACTGTCCACTGTGTCACGAACCGCTGTTTGGTGCGAGTAGCACAAGGGGAGATGAAGGCTTCCCACTCCGGGCGTATACATTCTAACACATAGCAGTCATTTTATCACTGCCATGACCCACTGATCCGTTGTGATTTCAGTCCACTCCTCTTAAAAGTGGACCAACCTCCCCCCCCCCCCCCCAAGAATAGAGTGGACCGGTCTGGTTTCATTGTGAAGACTTAGCTTCCCCGGGTCCTTGACCGAGCTATCTCAGGTCGGCTTTCACCCACCTCAAAAGGACCGGGCCCTGCCTGAGCCTTGCCTCTGTACTGCCAAAGTGCCTTTGCTCTGCCAATATCATCTGTGGAATTCTAAAATGCAAATGGGTGGGAAGGGATTACTTTCCCCCCCCCCCCCCTTTGGCTTGTCCTCTGGAAATATATGTCCCTTGGACTCTTCCAGATGCTTCATCAGCTGCACTAAATCCTTCCCTAACATGCCTTTCATCAAGAGGGCCCCTAGCTGAGACATCTCCAGACCAGTTTGTTAACCAGAACTGCCGCCTAGCTGAAACTGCTGATACCGTAACTCTGGAGGACGTCCTGATCAAGTCAAACGTGGCATCTGCCACAGAGACCACCGCTGCCTTCAAGCGCTCCGCCTGCTTTGTGGAGGACAACGACAACGTCTCCTTTGCCTGCCACTGCTGAATCCGGCGCAAACAAGTTCTCTGCATAAAACGGCTGCATACTGCGGCCCGGATACCCAAAGCAGAAATCTCAAAAATCCTCCTGAGGTGAACTTCCCAATGTCCAGTCCCGCACGTCTTTCAGCAGTGGACCCCCGTCACGGGAATGGTGGCTTTCATGGTCACCGCAGAGACCGAAGCGTCTACCTTCGTAAGCATGAAAAGCTCGAGTGTCTCCTCCAGGAACGGGTACAAATTCGCCACAGTCTCAGGGGTGTCCCACTCCCTGATGACCAGCTGCTTTACCAGTTTGAGGAAGGGAAAAGCCTTAGCTGGACCTTTCAAGTCAACCATGAGGGCGGACGCACATTCCTGGTCTGACTCCGTCCTGAGGGGACTCCGTACCCAGAGACCCATCCAATGGAACATCATCGTCTTCAGAGTCCTGAGCTTCCTCCATGGGGCCACCTTACTGCCCAGGCCAAGCTGAGCATCTTTCGGATGATGGGCGACGTCTTTTTGCAGGAAATGAGTCATCTTGCAGCTGACCCTGGGTATGAGGCTGCTTCTCACCCGCTGCCTTTCTAACCAGACAGGCTCTGTGGAGAATTAACACAAAATCTGAGGAAAAGGCCTGAGAATCCTCCCGCATTAAGGCCTCCTCATTTTCCGAGGCTTCCAGCCTCTCTGCAGGACTCTGTACGGCAGGCAATAAGGGAGAAGGGGAATCCCCTGCCTCCCCGGGCGCATCTGGCGCCGCTGCAACTGCACTCAAGATGGCCGCTGCTCTCGCATTCACGGAAAAAGGATCTGCTGCGGCTCCCGATAACATCGTAGACCTTTTACACGCCGAAAACAGAGCCTGCACTGGCCAAGCTGCCTTCTTCCCCGGAGACGCAGCGCATGCACAAATTTGCAAGGGTGAGACGAGCGTGTGTAACCCTGCACAAGCGGCAGGTCTTGTCGCGATCCTTGCCTGGTGCCATAAGCGTTGCACGTGTGCTGCCTCCTACCTTGCCCCGGTGGTCTTGGCATGCCAGGACCTCCAGCTACCACCATCTCTCACCTGTGTCTGGTGTGATCATCGATCACCCAGAGCCAGCCGAAGTTGAGAAACCCTCTCCAAGCCACTGTGTAAAATGATCAGGTCATTTCATTTTTTTTTGTAATAGATAAAGACAAAAGTACTTTCCTGAGTGCTGCAGAGCGGCTGCTGGTTCCAGAGGGCTCTCCAGGGTATCGAGGGAACTGGAGCACCAGCTGTCCAGGTATGAGCCAGCACCAAGGATCACCAACCCCCTGCTCGTCCACCTCAACCAGGGAGGAGGATCCCCACCAGGGACTTAACAACCCCCTAGGAGGAAGCTCCTGAAAGAAATCCATCTTCCTCTTTTTTTTTTTTTTTTTTTTAAAACTCCAGACTGCAGGTTTTCAACTGCTACCATCTGCTGGAGACAGAGAAATACTGAGGGACTGCAGGTGGCACCCTAGGTTAAGTAGCTGTGTCAGAAAAGCTTTTCTTCTTTGTCTCCATAGGCAGGGAGGCAAAACCCAGGAGTCTGGACTGATCCGGGGTATGAACAGGAAGCAAGCAATGGCACGGGGTTTTTTTTTCTAAATCTTTGATTCTGATGCATTTCGATGCCGAACGTGTCACTCTCTGGTGACAAATTTCCTACAGAAGAATGAGATCCTTAGGTACCATCTCTGCATGACTCCTCTGCGACTCCCAGCTGGGGGCTGTTCAACTTTACCACCCAAAAGTGATCCTCCATTACTCCGGAGGCTCACGGCGAGCTCTCTCCTGAGCCAATGCCGGCGAAAGAATGTCCGATCACCTTGGTAAATTGGCTGGGGTCATGGAAGACATCCTAAGCATCAGGCACCATCTTCACTGAACAGGAAGTGAATACTGTTAAAAAAAAAAAGCAAAATTTCAACCAGGACACATGGGAGAGTTTTCCCGTTGTGTTCCCAACTGAAACATTAAGATGCATACATTTGGCGCACACAAAACCAACTCAGCTTTCAAACACAAGACACCTGAATAATGTGGACTGAAGAGCTGCACATATTGTTAATCATTTTAATATGAGGGTGTGAAGTTACACACGGAAGTTCACAGCACTTCACTGGAACAGTCCTCGGAAGGTCTCTTTTTTTTTAATGTGGACAAATTTCTGTGCGACTTGATCTTGCACATGTTGTTTTAGGGTCAGGTAAAAATCTCCTTACACACCATCTAGGTGTGACTCCTTATTTATCTGCTTAAGTCCCAACTAAGCTTTTCAGAATTTAACAAACGCACACGGGACATTACACAGAGGGTTCATTTTCACACAGTAACTTCTATCATGACAGAGTGTTACCGGTGCCGGGATTATTTGCCGAATACACCCCTCCGTTTCTGAAACAGCAAACATCTAAATTCTGACTAAACAATACAGACCTGTAATGAGATTTACTTAGGCAGGGTAATACTTGGCTAGTGGGCTGTAAAGCCACACTGGATGTCACCAGACGTGGGATAACGGATTCAGGCCGGAACCTTGCCCCTCTGAGCCAATATGACATTTCAACCCTTTTCCTTTTGCCTGCCCCAAGCATGTGTCATGATATCAGGGGACGCTCTTCCCCTCTTATCCAGTGCCCCAGCAAGGTGTTAGGGGACGTTCTCTCCTCTGAATCAGTACAACCGTAACCAGCAGTCTTATAGCTGCATCAGGCTTTCAGGAAGGCTGGGGTAACCTGCAGAGTGGCCATGGTTAAAATCCAAACACCATGCAACACGGGGAGGCTGGCTGCACTACATTTTGATGGCTGTGAGGATTATTACAAAACTTGGTAATAAGACACAGAAGGGGGTCTGGGTGTTGAATTAAGTACTGGCTTTGTTAGAATCAAAGAAGAAAACAACAAGGCCTAAAACAGCCTACCAGTGGAGGTAGTGGAAGTCATCTCTTTTGGGTGTGCTTGGGACAGATATGGAGGGCAATGGTAAGAAAAGGGTTGAGAACTCAGGTAAAAGACATAAAGGGTGGAGGAGAACTGGTGTTGGTTTGCATATGGGAGTTGATATGCTTATCTACCCAGAAGTGTAGAAAACTAGAGGTAGAATCTCAACTGGGTAAACTGGATGGACCACTTGTTCTTTATCAGACAACAACCAACAAGGACTGAACTTCACAATCTGGAGAAACAAATAAGCGTGGGGGTAGCTTGCTTATTACGGAGGTTAGTACCCTAAACCAATTAAGGCTGATACATCCCTATGAATGCATATACAGCGTTGCTCTCTCCTTCAGCGGCAGGGGGAGATGTGGAGAGCAGGATTTGCAGTCAGACAACATCCAACAGGGCATTGATGTGTGCAGTCTGGGTAAACAAGCATCGGGGTAACTTGCTTGATGCGGCGGTTACTACCCTTAACCATTAAGCCTTATGCTTCACCTTTGATTCTACTCCCACATTACTCTCTGCATCAGTGACAGGGGATGGCAGGAAATTTGAAACAAACAGATACCAACAAGGGCCCTGAACTTGGTGGTTGATGAAACAGATAAGTATGGGAAAATAAGTGTGGGAGCTTGCTGGGCAGACTGGATGGGCCGATTGGTCTTTTTCTGCCATCATTTCTATGTTTCTATGTTATCTGCCATTATTTATTATGTTAGCAGGTGTCCCAGCATGGTGTTAGGGACATTTTTCCTTCTGAGCTTGTACTGATCCAATGTCAGGTTCCCTGGCATTGCCTTCACTCAAAATTAAGAGCTGGGCTCTCTTGGGGAAAGGGATGACTTGGCAAATTATAGGATATGGTCCCACATATCAGTGAGCCAGCCTTCTGCAGGGTTGCCTTAATCTAAGGTTCTTGGTAGCTAGCCACCTTCTGGCCCTTTTCTTTTGCAGTCAGCCTGTCATTTATAGGCTAAAGCTTTGAGGCATCCAGTTAGTTCACAAGATCCTTATTGATCTGGCTCAAAGTTCTTGATACTATTTGAGGCAGAAAGGACAAAAGAGTTTGGGGATGACCGACAGGTAGTATTTTGGAGTGGAACCCGTAGTTAGCAGAAACAGCCCGACAAGTGGAGGAAGGCTCAGCCTTAATGTAAGTGATCTCAGCGTATGATAGCTCTACTTAGTCATCCTGGTAGTAACTGAGAAAACCGTGTAGATATTGCTCCAGCACATTTACCCACTCCATTTGCTCATCTGTTTGAAGACGGTAAGTGGTGAAAGTACAGGACTGGGTCTGACATCAGGAGGTGGGTTTCCAGACGCAGGACACGAACTGCAACTTGCTTTTGGAAATGATACAGTCGAGAAGACCATGGAGCCCAAAGCTATGCTGCTAGGGCTTGGGCTATTTCTTGGGTTGAAAGTAGGCAAAAAGGAAGGGTATAAACAGCCATCTTGGAGAACAGGTCAACCCCAACTAGTATCATGGTTCAGTCCTGTGAGGGTGGAAGCTCAGTGATGTAGTCTGATGGTGGCTCAGTGTCATTGGGGCAGCCCTTGCAGTATGCCTGTGGTTTTTGCCTGAGGTACCTTGATATAAGTGCTGAGGACACAGGAATGAAGACATTGTGCCATGTTAATGCTCGGCTAGAGCCGCCAAATGCTTCAGGAGAGCAAATGGATTCCGGTTCTTCTAGGATGTCCAAATGAGCAAGATTCATGGCACTGGTGGAGGGCTTCAACTCAGTCAGCACCAGTTGATATATATATATATATATATATATATATATATATATAAAATTACTGGTAAAAGAGAAGTTCTCCGGCTTCCTGGAATGGCCATGGTCCTGAAAGTGACTGGTATTCCAGTTGTTCAGCTTGGACGACAGGGTCTTGGGTACCTGTTCCAAAGTATTACTAACAAGTCCGGGGCCAGGGTAGCTCTGACAACCCGGCAGCGAACAACAATGTCTGGGCCTTGGCCATTTGGAGATATTTCAGGTTGCAGTGGTCTATTAGTACCTGTACGGAGCAAATAATGCCTTCATCTTAACGGCCAAGATCACTCTATTCAGAGTGGCAAAGTTTCATTCATCAGGCAACAGCTTCCTGAACAGGATACAGGTCCTGGTGAGGCCCTTGATACTGGGATAGTACTGCTCCTATGGCAACATCCACGGCATTCATTTCCACTGGAAAGATAGCATTGGGTCTGAGTGTACCAAGAGGTAAGCATTGCCCGAGTACACTCGAATTATGTGACCCTGGACCAGGGGCAGAAAGCCCTCCAGGGCTCAATGGACCACCCTCGTCTCGAGGCGACTGATGGACCAGAACTTCTCCTCCGGTCGCCACAGACCTTGCGCCAACCGGCCCAAGCACACCGCTCCCCAGCCAGAGAGGCTTGCGTCCATGGAGGCTTGCGTCCATGGAGACCACCACCCAGTCCAGGGGCTCCAGATCCATTCGATTCTCATTTGGGATGAGAAAGCCACCACAAGAGACTGAACCTGGACTCCCAAAGCAGAGGCAAGGGAAGATGAAACTCCTCTGAGCAGGGACTCCACCTGGAGAACAGCACATGTTGCAGTGGTCTCATGTGCGCAAATGCCCACGGGACCAAGTCCACTGTGGATGCCATGGACACCAGGACCTGTAAATAATCCCACACTTTGGACACCTCCAGACGAAGAAGATGCTTGACCTGAGACTGCAACTTCGACACCTGGTCTGCTGCCAGAAAAACCCTGCCTCGCTGAGTGTCAAAGTGGGCCCTTAAATAAACCAGCGACTGAGTCGGCTCCAACTGATTCTTCTGCATATTGTTAACTGTAAGTTGGACATCACTCTTCGGATGGACTTCTTGCATTCCTCCCTGGACTTCCCTCGAACCAACCAATCGTCCAGATATGGGTGGACCAAAATTCCTTCCCGGCGAAGAGCTGCAGCCACTACCACCACCATCACCTTGGTGAAAGTGTGGGACACCATCGCCAAGCCAAACAGGAGAGCTCTGAACTGAAAATGTTGACTCAACACTTTGAAACGAAGAAACTTCTGATGTTCCTGCCGAATGGGGATGTGCAGGTAAACTTCCATCAAGCCTAGGGAGGCGAGAGATTCTCCTTTGCGAACCGCTGTCATTACGGCATACGGCGTCTCAATGCAAAAGCACGGAACCCGAAGGAACCAATTCAAGAATGCAAATCGAGAATGCAAATCGAGAATGGGTCGAAAGATGAGGGGCGCAGTTCATCCCTTTTAAACAGACGCACTACCTGTGAATTGTCTCCCTCCGGGACCAGGAACTCGTCGGGATCAGGTCATCTTTTGCCCCATCTGTGTCAGGGGTCGGCGGCACATCTGGGTCAGCTCCTGCATCGAGGGGGTCCAATTGGGACCGATTCGAGTCCTCACCGTCTCTGGGACCAGGCTCTGCAGCCTGCCGGCACAAACCTAGGCACTGAAGAATATCGCCAGTCCCCCGAGAAGCCACTTTAGACTTTTAAGCCGTGGGGGCCCGCGGGCAATACCCTGCCCGCCTTCTTCTTCCACGTCCCCTAGCCAGGTAGGCCTTATGGAGGAGGAGAATAAAATCCGGGGAAAAATCCCCCGATTCATCTTTCCCCGATCCTGGGGGACTGTCAGCTGCCTCTCCCTCCCCTTCCAAGGCATCCTGCCTGACCGGGGAAAGAGCAGGGGGAGAATCGCCTGACCGCTCTGCGGTCTCCTGCACTGCCTCCCTGGCGACAATGGGAACAGACCCTGCTGACCTCCTGCCGCGATTTCCAGCGCGGCTCGAGGGGCCTTCCTGCCCTGAAACGCACGCCAGGCAGAGGGAACATGAGTTCAGACCTGCTGCTGCCACACCAGACGCACGGCAGGCAGCCATTTTAGTTTTTGGTGCCATGTCTCCCAGTCGCGCCCCGTGGCGCTCCTCGAGGCCTCCCGCACAGCGATGCTCGCCGGACTCGGGCCCACCGAGCCGCTGCTGGGAACAGTTGCAATCCCCACCAGTGAGTTTCCAGGAACGGCCCCACAGAACACAGGACTACACAAGGAACGAGGCACTGCAGTTCCCTCCCAGCACTAGCATCGCAATTGACCGTGAACCACCGGAGCCCTGGATTAACAGCCAGGCCACTGCCGCTCAGTCCTGCACCTTCCGGCCCTGGCCGACAGCTCCTGCTGACTAGGCCCTCCCCGCTGAAGTTCCTGCAAAGCTCTGCTCTTTTGCTTCTTGTACATTTTTTTTTTTTTTTTTAAATAAGAAACTTAAAGAAACTTTATTAAGCGGGTACTTCCCTGCCCAGAGGAAGAAGGGCAAGAAGGTGCCTTGGAGGCAGTGCAGGAGACCTGGCTATCGCATCATCCGGTACGCTGCGGCGAACCCAGTCAGGTGTATCCAAACCCCCGGTGGCCTGGCTCCACCTGAGGGATGTACCATGAAGATGCCTAACACCTCAGGAAGCGTCCGTGATCTGGAACCTGAAACTACTGTAAAACAAAAAAAAAATCTCTTTTTCTTTTTTTTTTAAACTAACAGCCTGCAGGTGCAGCTCTACCATCCGCTGGAGTCAGAGAAATACTGAGGTCCTGCAGGTGGCACTGTTGGTTAAGTAACAGTGCCTCAAAGTTTTGTTCTCCGACTCCATCTGCTGGAAGGGATGAATAACTCACTGGTCTGGACTGATCTGAGTATGTTCAGGAACATCTTTTTACAAATAGCACTGGTGCCCCAGCTGGCAAGGTTAATCTACAAATGAGTCCTTTCTGCAGTACTGCAAGTGGCAAGCTCAGGTTCAGACACGGGAGTAGAGGCTTCCATATCGTATTCGGCCATCTTGTACCAAGTCAACCATTTAACCATAATCCCAACCTACGGGAAAGTGGTCACATTGTGCTTCTCAAAGACACCTTAACACATTACCAAGGCCAGGAGGGTGGTATACCTGGGCTTGCAGGACTAGCTACACTGAAATCTTTTTTGGAGACTATTTTCCTTGGGTGCCCAGACACAGTGGGACACGCACAGAGATGATGAGAGGTGAATATCCCATTATCCTAATCAATGTGTGGGTTATGCTTTCTCAATCATAGAAGCCCTAGAATGAAGGTCAGGCTGGTTAAGGCCAAAAGTCTAGAGCTCTATGTGCATCTTCAAGCACACCTCCGGGGAAGAGTTTCTTGATATACAGGTTATAATTTCAGTAGGGATCCTTTGATCATTTCTACCACTTCAGGTAGTTAACTATTTTGTTGTGGGAGTCATAATGCCTTGTCAAGGCTCAGCTCTATAAAGCTGGTACTAGAATTGATAATAGCCCACTGATCTGGATAAGCCCTGGCTAGAATTGGAGAGCAAAGGCTTTGAGAATGAGGTGAATGCTGAACTCCTGAGGTAAATTGTCCTGAGGGCCCACTGGTGGACATGGGATGCTTCAGGTGACTTTCTTGGCTCTTTGCCCCTCTCTATTGGTCTGGACCAGCTCAGTTTCAGCCAATCACTTCTGGGGGCATTCAGGGGTATAATGTCAAGCCTTGCTGCAGAATAAAGAGAAGTCTTGGTATCGCTTCCACTCTCTCTCTTTGTGGGGGTAAGCCGTGGCCACCTGCATCAGCTCTGGTCATGGAGGCTCCAGGTATGGTTGCAGAACCATTCCCAGGTAACTGCATTGCTCTTCTTTTTTCTGTCACTATTCGGTTTGGTGGTCGTCATTCCCAATTCACTATAAACACATCAAATCCTTCAAGGGGGAATTTATTCAGGCCACTTCATCTTTTATTTCATCCCTGAGCTGTGTCATTCCATTCGGTGTCAGCGATCAGTTGACAAAACCAGGAAGCATACATGACAACTGATCAACTTCCTTGCCTCAGGCACTGGAGTGCCTATTCTGCAGTACAGACACAGTAAGGGTCACTGGAAATCCTTGAAAATACCTAGAAGAAAGCTTTCCAGTCCCCCCCTGCGAGGGATTGTCCAGATCCAGAAGTGGGGAGGCCCAGCTCAGTGCTCCCCTGTGATAAAAAGCAAAGCGCAACTGAAAACGATTTACAATGTTTCAAAACATTCAGGAAAGGAGAGGGTTGCACGGAGTGCTGGAGCACATCATTTTCAGCCTGTAGGTAGAACTTGCTAGCTTAGACACCAGGGTTTCTTTGACCAGCATGGTAAGTTGCCCCCTGCATGGTTTCTACTACCCGTGTTAAAACTGCCATGCGGGTGCTGAAGGTGGAATGACGTTCATAGCAAACTGTCAGGTCCCCTAGCCAGTACTCGCAGGTAGGAGCTGGGCTGTTGCAGGAAGGGGAGACTTGGCATATGGGTGCTGGGAGCTGGCAGCAGAAGCTAGAACTTGGTCCAGGAATTGGAGCAAGAACTCGAAGGTTGAATTAGAAGCGGAAGTTAGGACTCGAGGCAAGAGCTGAAACATGGAGCAGAGCTCACCTCACTAGAGAGCTTGGGCAGTCTTCCAGTTGCTGTGAAGAACCTCCTAGCTCCCAACAACCACTTTTTAAATGGCTTTGGCGAATCCAATTCACTACTGTGAGGGAAGTGGCCATCATACTCCCTTTTTCCTTGCATAGGACCCCTGGCCTTGAGGCTCCTAACTTGCTGGCTAGCGGTGTCACTAGAACTTCAGTCTTTCATTTCCGTGTCACTGGTCTGAATCCTGCTGGCAACTTCCTGGACACCCAATGTCCCACTGTGGTATTATGGGATGCTCTTTCATAAGAACAGTTACTGGTAAAAGAGAAGATATGCCATACTGGGTCAGACCAAGGGTCCATCAAACCCAGTATCCTGTTTCCAACAGTGGCCAATCCAAGTCACAAGTGCCCAAATCACAAATCACTATTGCTTATTAATAGCTGTTTATGGATTTTTCCTCTAGGAATTTACCCAAACCTTTTTTAAACCCAGTTACACTAACTGCTGTAACCACATCCTCTGGCAATGAATTCCAGAGCTTAACTATGCACTGAGTGAAAAATAATTTTCTTTGATGTTTTAAATGAGCTACTTGCTAACTTCATGATAGCTTAGATGAGGAGAGACCATGCAAGAATGACTGCCAGGGAGAACTTGCTCCCTTCCCTTCCCCCCAATGCTAAACAAACGCACAAAAAAAATTCTTTCCCAAGAGGTGGCAAGTAAGAGCTGTTATCACTAGTGATACAGAGTCTTCAGGTTTCACAGCTCTGTAACTCCAACTACAAGAGCTACGTTAGTAGTCTCAGCTTTGCATCAGCACAAAAATCTTCCAATCAGGATAGCATCAATTCTATATGTGTATTTGATCACAGGCAGGGCCAGCAGATTCGACACCAATAAGGTATGGGAGGGTGCACGTTTGCTTCAATATATTACTTATGTTGTGTCCATCTTGACAATTTTCTGCTAAATATCTAAAGCCATGAACCCAAGAAGCATCACATACGGAACACTGTGCATGCTAAAATGTGTATCCAGTAGCATGAGCAACTGAAGAGCTAGCTAAACTTCACTGTGCAAGCATCTTATAAACAGCCCAAACCTTGACTTTTTTTTTTTTTTTTAAACCAACTTTTGGGAACATTGAGTCTGCAAATGTTAAAATCACATCATTTAAAGCTTGTATTGCATCTTCTTTAGAACTACATTTAGTATGAACAGTAAGTGGGGGGAGGAGCAGTGGGCGCCTTAGGCAGACCGACCAGCTGACAAACACTGAAACCAGGATTCCCCTGCCCACCAGTGACATTCCTTGTGACTCGGGCAAATCTGAGCTCCCATTGCTTCACGTACCCATGCAGATCGTAAACTACTTGATTACTAAAAGCCACCTTGAGCATCATTTGGAAAGGCTGGCTAAAAATCCAACTATCTTACATAGTAACATAGTAATGACGGCAGAAAACGACCAAAATGGTCCATCCAGGCTGCCCAGCAAGCTTCCCAAGGTAGTTAACTGCTGCTCTGTGCAGGTCACCCCCGTGTTCATCTTCTTCCCTTTGGAGGGAGTGGGGTGAAAGAAAAAAAAAATATATATATATACCCCATGAGCGTTTTGCAGCAGAAGAAAGGGAGAGGGGCAGGACAAAGATGTTAAGTGGCAGCCGGAGGAGACATGATTAGATCTTGCAGAAGGCGCTGTTAGATTTAAATCAAATCAGTTATTCTGTAAAGCTGCACCACTGCAGTTCTGGGTCCTGGGAACCTGAGTGTCATCCAAGCAGATTTAAAAACCGTTCTTTACACCTATTTGCATGCGGGAAGCTTGTCCACTAGTGGTCAGTGGGTAGAAAATGGACTCCCATCAGTCTCTCACAGCGTGTATGTGTGCGCGTGGGATGCTGGGGGACACCCGTGAAATGGGGCCCCTGGGGCCAAGCTGCTGCCGTTTACCATTGCCCTCCTAAAGAAGCCAGCTGCCTATTGGCAGTCCCTTCCCGCTTCCCATCCATTAGTCATGAGCAGACGTGAAACTTTAATCAGCTCCGCGCTTGCTTCACACTCCACACCTCAACTCTCTGCCCTGCCTGGGGGGGGCGCTATCCTTGGGCTTTAAATTAGAGGCCTGGTTAAGGCCTGAAGAGAGCAAATGTTTACCCCTGGAGGGGGGGGGAGAGAGAAGTCAGGAGAAGGCAGGCGAGAGATAATTCCACACTAAAAATGTATGCCAACAGTTAATTACTGTTTTGTCTCCGACATGTCAAACTGAAAAATAAAAATGTAAACAGATTTAGCACTTGTGTCTTAGATTCAATTTGATATGTACATGGATAAAAAGAGAGAGAAAGATGTGGGGCAGAGTGTTAACTGCACTCCCACTCTCCTCCCCCACCCCAAGCACATTAGCTGCGAGATGGTTCCCAGGGCCTATTTCATTTACCACCAGATATGACAGTTTTCTTCCTGCCGCCTCTGTTTAACCAGGCTGAAGATACTTTTGCATTTTGTTAAAATTCCTGAAGCGTTTCATTTAAGTTATTGAAGAAAAAAACAAAAAAAAAAGGCATCCGTTTTCACCTGGAGAATCCATTTGATCTACTGGGAAACCACAAGAGTCTTGCAGCCTCTGCAAAAGGAGGGGGTTTTTTCCCCCCCCTCCGCAGACTATTTGTTTCGCTGTGAGACAAGGCTCATTACTCCTGGAATATTGAAGACACATCCCTTATTTTTGGAGGCTCCTATCTGATGGAGTGGGAAATTCATCTTTTGTTCCCCGCGATTATATTTACAATGGCGGCAAGATAGACTCTTTATTCTCGGCCGACGTGAACTCCGTTAGGAGATGAATCTTTTCTTCATGGAAGATTGCATTAACCCAGATGGAAGATTAAACCCTTTATGCCAGTAAAATGTGAGATGACTCTTCTAGTCGAGCAAATGGGAGAGGAGGCTTTTGTTCGTGCAGACTTAAATCTGTTGGGAGAGGAGTGCTTCATTCCACTTTTGCTGGCAGCCCTTTTAACGCTTAGGCTAAAGAGTGAAACTTGTCAAGTTTTTTTAAAGCCTAAAACTTGGATATAAAAAATCCCGCCAGGGTGGTGAGCGGGAAAACCAGAGGAAAGGAGAAAACACAAGCTTGATGTTTTAAATACATTAACGTACCAAGTGTAAATAATATCGATGGACTGCATTCCATTAAAAAAAAAAAAATACTAATTAACAAATTGCAGGTTTTCTGCAAAATAACTCTCTAAGGGCTGGATTTTCTAAGATCGCACGGCTTTCTGAATTCCATGGTAACGGGGGGGGGGGGGGGGCCTGCGAAAGCCGGCAGCGATCGCAACCACCGCGGTGTTATCGCTGCTGGCTTTCGTACCCAATAGTGCCACCGTGAAAGGTGGCGCTATCGGGCGCGCTACTGGCGGCGATTAACGGGTCTTACCTTATCGCCGCCAGCAAAGTTACTGCCGTGTCTGCCCTGACTCCTCCTCTTCCGGCCCTGACTCCGCCCCTATCTAGCTATCACAAGCAAAAAGGGACTTTTCGCATGCGATATCGATAGAAAACGACCCCCTATGTGAGAACAGACATGAAATACATACAGAAAATGATACCAAAAACATTTTCCCCATCTACTATGATACACCTCTTGAATCTAGCTGCTGACGGTTGAGAAGTCCACTTGTTCGTTGGTCGATCCCGCTATGTGAGACGCTGCCAACGTCTCTAAATGTTGCTCCGCCCAGGACAACAGCATCTCCGCTTCGAGAGCTACCGGACGACTCTTGGTTCCTCCCTGCCTGTTGATATAGGTCACGGTCGTCGCATTGTCTGACAAGACTGACTGCGTAGCAGAGGAAGGAAGCTCTCCCAGAGCTAGCCCTCGTCTCGAGGCGATTGATCGACCAGGCTGCTTCCTCCGACGACCACCGGCCCTGAACAGCTCAGGCCTGACACACTGCCCCCCCCCCCCCCAGTCGGACAGGCTGGCATCCGTCGTCCCCATCATCACCGGGGTATCTCCAGATTCACCCCGCGCTCCAAGTGGCAGTGGACAAGCCACCCCGCTGTCTGTAAGTGGTAACGGAAGTTGGAATTGCTCTGACAGCGGGTTCCAACGGGCCAGCAACGCCACCTGCAGAGGTCTCATATGCACAAAGGCCAAGAACCTGCAAGTAAATCCCAGACCCTGGGCACCGAGGCTTGAAGCAGACTCCTCAGAACTTGTGAATCCTGTCCTCAGAGAGAAAGACCTTTCCCACATGGGTGTTGAAGCGTGCTCCTAAATATTCCAGGACCTGGGAGGGGACTAAATGGCTCTTGGCAAGGTTGACCACCCAGCCTCAGACCTTAGGCGGCCTAAGGCCACATCTACCGCCTGCGAGATTAGAATCTCAGACTTCGCTCGGATGAGCCAATCGTCCAGGTAGGGATGCACCAGAATCCCCTCCCTCCTAAGGGCCGCTGCTACTACCACCATAACTTTGGTGAAAGTCTGTGGGGCTGTGGCCAAGCCGAACGGTAGAGCACAGAACTGAAAGTGTTGTCCCAGGATCTTGAATCTAAGGAACCTCTGATGGTCTTGGCGAATTCCAATATGGAGATAGGTTTCAGTCAGGTCCAGGGATGCCAGAAATTTGCCCTTTCATACTGCCGCAATTACGGAGCGGAGCATCTCCATCTGGAAACGGGGAACCTTGAGTGCCATGTTCACCTTTTCTAAATCCAGGATGGGACGAAAGGCCCCTTCCTTCTTTGGGACAACGAAGTAAATTGAGTAATGTCCCGTCCCGTGATCCGATTGAGGGACGGGAACAATGGCCTCCCCAGACTTTGGAGTCGACAGAGGATCTGATGAACTACAAATTCTTTTTCTGGAGTCCCACACGGGGACACCAGAAACAGGTTTCGCAGTGGACGAGCAAACTCTAATGTGTAGCTGTGTTTTATCAGAGAGGACACTCTGATCCGACTTAATCTTGACCCACTCCTCGAAAAAGAGGGTCAGCCGACCCCCACGGGACTCTCGGAGTGGGTCAGCCACAACTCATTGTGCCGTCTTGGCCCCGCTGGACCCTTGTCCTACCCTGTCCTGGGCCGTTCGACGTACGTGATAGGATTGCGACCAAAACTGGAACCTCCCCATGGCTTGTCTCTGGCCCGGGTTCTGGGCCCTGCTCTGACGAAACAGTTTTTGTCCGTGAAAACGGGAGTGGGAGGAGAAGGGTCGCTGTCCTTTTGGCTTACCTTCTGGGACCTTATGGACTTTGTTCTCGCCTAGGTGCTTGATAAGCTGCTCCAGGTCTTCCCCGAACAGGAGCTTGCCCTTGAACGGGAGCGCCCCCAGTTGCACTTTCAAGGAAACATCTACTGACCAATTGCGGAGCCACAGCAGTCTACATGCGGAAACCGCCGAGTCCATGGTATGCGAGGAAGTGCGAAGCAAATCATAGAGGGCATCCGAACCATAAGTTACTGCTGCCTCCAGCCTGTTTCGCCTCCGGGGGATCAAGGTCCTTGGCGCTTTGCAACTGCTGTACCCAGCGGAGGCCCGCCCGGAGCATATAACTGCTACACACTGCAGCACGAATGCCCAGGGCAGAAACTTCAAATATCTTCTTGAGATAACCCTCCGATTTGCGATCCTGGAGATCCTTCAGAGCCGCAGCACCTGTCACAGGGATGGTCGTGCACTTGGTGATTGCCGTAACAGAGGCATCCACTTTCAAAAGTCGCAGAAGCTCCAAGACCTCCTCAGGCAAGGGGTAAAGCTTGTCCATTGCCCTGCTGACTTTGAGGCCCGTCTCAGGGGTATCCCACTCCCGGAGCATCATCTGTCTGAGCGAGTCATGCAAAGGGAAGGTCATAGCAGGCCCATACAAGCCCGCGAGAACCGGGTCCACCATGTCTGGGCATGGGTTTGAAGGAGATTCCGCAATTCCTAGCTCTGCCAGGATATAAGGAATTAGGGGCGTCAACTCGTCTCATTGAAATAGGCGCACAACCTTAGGGTCATCCCCCTCCACTGACAGTAGGCATTCAGGCCCGGCATCAAGGTCCGGGACCGTCCAGGGGTCCGCTGGCCCCTCCCCCGGGTCCGAATCTTTGGAGGCGACCTCCCGAGCAGCCCCCTGGGGCCTGAACTCTGTACCTAGTGGAGGCCCACCCAGAGCATATAACTGCTGCACACCCTGCTTACAAACACCACTGGCTAAAAAGGCCTGGTGCATTAACAAAATTAATTCAGACGAAAAGACTGTGGGCCTGAAATTCCCCTCTGGGTACACGGGGTCCTCACCATGGAGCCCGTGGCACAAAAAGCGCTCAAAATGGCCACCGTTCCCACACTCAGAGGGAACGGATCAGCTGGGAGCTCCTGAGCAGTGAACAGCCTCCTGGTGCTCGACTGCTGCACAACCACCCCCGCAAATGTGCCCGAAAAGCCCTCCCCACCGGGGAGGCTCGATCGCAGCAGCCGGAGGTAATGTGGCTCAACAGCCGCTCCCCACAGCGCAAGCATTGGCTCGTGTGCGGCATGCTGGTGCAGCAGAAGCGCGGGGCAGCTGCGAGAGGGAGGAGAAAACCACCAGGAGGGAAGAGAAAAAAAAAACAAACCTCGCTCCCAAGTCCCCTGGGCACCAAATCAGCAGCCAGGCACAGCCACCTAACACTGCTGCCCGATTCACTGCTGAAGCTAACTTTTTTTTTTTTAAACTTTAAAACTACAACAGCATAAGGGAAAAGTAAGGGATACTTCCCTGAAGAGCTGGCAGAGACTGTAGAAGGCTGGAGGCGAAGGAGGAGGGAGCTGGACCACCCCACCAGGAAACTCAGGAGCAAATTTAGGGTTCCCAACACCTGCTCATCCAACACTTACAACCAGGGAAGATGGTCCCACCAGGACCTCACAACTCCCTGGGAGGCCAGAAACTGAAATCTTTTTTTTTTTTAAAGCCTAGCTTAGGATCAGAACCACAGGTTTTGCACCACCCAGCTGTCTGGACTGATCCGGGTACGTACAGGGAACAGATAAATAGATTTATTTATTTATTTATAATTTTTATATACCGACATTCTTGTATAATATACAAATCATACCGGTTTACATTAAAACAGAAGATGCAGGAAAAATGTTTCCTTTGTCTAATACATTTAACATTAATAACAAGGAAATTGTTGTAAAGGGATAAGAAGTGAGAAAAACAGAGAAAGGTAAACGAGAGAGGGCGAAACAGAAGTTAAAAAATGAAAAGGTGGCACAAAGGGTTGCCCCTTCGGTGCACGACGCCCAGCGCGCAACACCTGGTGTTGAGGCGGGCTTAACGGTCCGATGGTAGTGACGTCATGGGGGGGGGCATGTCTAATGATCGCAGCACTCACATCGCTGTTTCTTTCTGTTACCCCCATGTTTCTGTTAAGGGCAGTAAATGCCGCTTTGTGTGGTTATCCCCAAGCCTTATGTTAAGGGTAGGGATATTTACAATCAAAACCAAGCAACTGTCAAACCCGTAAGAAAAATTTCCGCTAGCAACATTTTTACAGAGTAAGCAGCCTTCTTGATAATTCAGCTTCTTCAACGTGCTTTGCTTTTGGACTTATAGAAAACATAGAAATGACGGCAGAAGAAGACCAAACGGCCCATCCAGTCTGCCCAGCAAGCCACAGAAGCAGTCCTGCGCCTTTTCCCTTATGTCTGCATATCAGTACCCCAGACCGTAAAAGTTAGGGCCCAGCGGTGGTTGTCAAAATCCAATTCCCCTTTTTGTCCTCGCTGTTACAGTTGCATCAAGCTAATTGGTTAAGGGTAGAAATCACCATGCCTCCTGTTAAAGGTAGTAACTGCTTGGCATTTTCAGCCACAATGTTTGCTGGAATCTAGCCTCCCAGCATTCTCAATCCCCCTGCAGCCTGTGATTTTCTGGCATCTATCTAATTCTCCTTCATTCTATTGTAGCCTGTTTGCCCAGTTCATGCATTTTCTACATCCAGTTTTCCCAACCTGCATTTTAATCGCCTCTCTTCATTCTGCATGAGCCTCATACTCAGCCCCACTTGCTGATTTTCTGGAGGCACAGTCTGTGAACTCTGGTTTTGATAGTCTTAATTTATTTATTTATTTTTGTTTACATTTTCCTTCTTTTATAGACCCCTCACCACAAACAACAAGCCCTCAAGAGAACAAGTGTTATAAAGGAAACCTCCACAATACAGTTCTCCTTATCTCAGAGAATGTTAATGCAGCAACTGACGGCAGAAAAAGACCCAAGTGGTCCACCCAGTCTACTCAGCAGGTTTTCTTCTTTTAATTTATTTATATTCTGTTAATGCAGTAACTGCCGCTCCACGCGGGTTACCTCAATTCCATTTCAGTACTTGTCTTAACTACCTCTACCGGGAGGGCATTCCATACATCCATCGGTGAAGAAATATTTCCTGATAAGAGCTTCATATTATGGCCCTTAATTCTACAGCTTTCCTTACATTGGCAAAAACTTAATTCCCATGCATCATTTATGGCTTTCAAGTATTTAAACGTCTGTATCACATCCCCCTGCCCTTCCCTCCTCTAGAATATACATATGTAAGTCCTTCAATCTCATCTCAACGCCTGTGACAAAGGACACCTCCTGGGGTCAGCTCCTTCCAGAAACTTCTCCTCCATCTTGGATAAGGTTCAGAGTTCAGTCCCTTCTCCCCTCTCAGAGACCTGTGATAGAACACCGCAGCCATCCCGCCAAACTCTTCAGTCTCTCTCCCCCCCATACTGAAATTATCATTTCTAAGCGCAGCCGCCACCCCTCCCTTTCCCTCTGCAGCTTTGCGTGAGCCTTTTCCAAGCCCAGCGCGCAACCTTTTTCCCGCCAACCGAGCTCCGGGACCTCTTCCGATTGGCCTCGAGAGGATTTTTCCCCACCCTCGCCGCCCTTTTTCTTCCAATCATCGCGCTCCCTCGATCGAAAGGAAAAGAGGGGAAGGAGTCAGCATTCGGCGGTTGGCCATTGGTTCTTTCCTGTCGCGAGAGCAGCGGAAGGGAAGAGAGAGGGGAGAGTGGGCGGGCACAGAATTCTTTGCAGTCACCAACCTAAGCCGACTGGCCGGCCCCCCTCCTGACGTCACTTGTTGGACGCTGACCCGTTGCCAAACGGTGCTGCGTCATCTAAAGGCGACTGCTGAGACTTCTTTTCCTTCGCTTCCATCTCGGGCCGTATTTCAAAGTGGCGCCTGAAGAGAAACCGGCGAGGAAGAGGAGGAGGAGGAACCGTTCGGTGAGAGGCTCCAGCTGCATCTCACGATCAGGGCGTGCGGGATGTATAAATGCAGTCCAGGCCCAGAATACAACTACAACTCCCAGCATGCAGTTGCGGGCAGGAGAGATACCAGTAAAATTCAAAGACTGAAAATACCAGGGAGAAACTACAGCAAAATGCAGAGCGCGCAGGGGTTAAACATACCAGAGGAAATCTCCAGCAAAATGAAAATGCAGGGGCTGAAAATAACAGAGGAGACTCCAGTAAAATACATAGAGCCAGGGGCTGAAAATACCAGAGGGAGACTGCAGCAAAATACAGAGAGTGCAGGGGCTGAAAATACAAGAGGGAGACTCCAGCAAAACCCAGAGAGCGCAGGGGCTGAAAATACAAGAGGGAGACTCCAGCAAAACCCAGAGAGCGCAGGGGCTGAAAATACAAGAGGGAGACTCCAGCAAAACCCAGAGAGCGCAGGGGCTAAAAATACTAGAGGAGACTGGCAAAATGTAGAGAGTGCAGGGGCTGAAAATACCAGAGGGAATCTCCAGCAGAATGCAGCAGGCAGGGGCCAAAATACCAGAGGAAAGACAGCAAAATAAACAGAGCCCAGGGGCTGAAATACCAGATGAGACTCCAGCAAAATACACAGGGGCTGAAAATACCAGAGGGGAAACTCCTGCAAAATGCAAAGAGTGCAGAGACTGGAAATACAAGAATGAGACTCCAGCAAAATGCAGAGTGCAGGAGAGGCTCCAGTAAAATGCAGAGGGCACAGGTGCTGAAAATACCAGGGGAGATTGCAGCAAAATGCAGAGTGCAGGGATTGGAAATACCAGGAGACTTTGCTATATTGGTGAAGTCCAGGAGGGTATTGGTAGGCACACACTCTGTCTATGCACAATATGGGGGGACTAGGGGTTCTTGAAAGTTTTTGACTACTGCCTGGTTGATAGACATGGGGTGTTGATGCTCATTCTTTCCATTTTGCTACAGATGCGGCCATGATTCCCATTCACTTGCTGCAGGGCAGTGCCCTGGTGTGGAGTGCGGAGGACGCCCGCAAGATCCGTCAGCACCACAGGCTTGTAGGCAGCCTGGCCGGATCCCTGCCTCGCAAGCCACGGCAGAATGCACGGTTGGGCCTGCCCCTGAAGCTGCTGCCCGAGGAGGCCCGGCTGCTGGCCGAGATAGGGGTGGCTGTACTGCTGAGGAGAGTGCGAGAGGAGGAGGAGGATCCTGGGAACAAAGAGTCAGGAAAGCAGGTCAGAGAAGCACATTAAATCTGGGTCAGGTGTCCCCCGGGTTCTAATGCTTTTGTATACAGTGGAGGCACAGCCTGTGATTCTCATATATGCATATTTGCTGTAGATATTGTGGAAACCTGGAACGGCATAGGGGGATGGCCAGCTGGCTTTATTTGGGACAGGCGGATCTAGTCCTAAGAAAAGTAGAAACTAGGAAGGATTTGATGGTGCTGAGAGGAAGATGATCTTGCTTGCTTCCCTTCAGCACCAGGCAGAGGTATGCAGCAAACCCACCTCCTGTGCTCTGATCCTGCTGGCAGTCTTTGTACAAGAAACCAGTGCCAGAAATCTTTTGACCCTGTGCCTGCTTCACTAAGCTTTTTGCTCACTGACACAGAACGGTGGAAAAGCCTTAGTCAATCAGGCCTTATATTTTGTTCCTTGTAACATGGGCTTTCATCGACGGCTCAGCCACTTACGCTTGTCTCCCCCCCAGTTAGTTACCCCCAAGCTAGAGGACCTGGAGTATTTTACCTTTTGTAATGCCATGTTGAACCACTGTCTGGTTCTTCTCCCAGGATGAAGGTTGGAATGCGGAGGGCGGAAGCCGGCAAGGTGCAGAGGAGGTTCCACGGCCGGAGGTGGAGGCATACCTCAAGGCGTTAGAAGAGAGCTACGAGGAGCAGCGGCAGCTCGGCTTGCGGGAGAAACGCAACCTGTTGGAGAGCCTGTCTGAGCGCATCGCCCAGGGGCGTGCCAAATGCAGACGGGATCGCGGCCAGCAAACAGGTGCCCAGGGGGCTTAATTCTAAAACTAACGCAGGCCATGTGCTGAATGGAAACCTCCAGGGCCATATACACATTCTCCCTTCTTATTTATTTATTTATTTTTTAACTTTTATATACCGACATTTTTGCATCAAATGCAAATCATACCGGTTTACATTAAAACAGAAAATGCAGGAAATATATTTCCATAGTCTAATACAATGAACACTTATAACAAAAAAATGTTCCCTGTACGTACCCGGATCAGTCCAGACTCCTGGGTTTTGCCCCCCCCCCCCTAGCAGATGGAGACACTCTCCACTGAGGATCCTCTGTGCCTGTTCTAGGCTTTACCCCTCCCTCCTCAACCACTGAGGAACCTGTGCCCATCCCAGGTTTTACCCCTTGCTCCCCCATCGCTGAGTATCTTCTGTGTCCGTCCCCGGCTTTACCACTCACTCTCTTGCTCTAGGATCCTGTGTGCCCATCTCAGGCTTTACCCCTCATTCCCCCACCACCGAGGATCCTCTGTGCCCACCTGAGTGTGCAGCTTCGGTGCTATTTCAGTCTTTGCAGCGTCTGAAGTTGTGCATCCTGTGCGCCTCGCTTCATGTGTTTCGATGGTGCGCTGAGGTTTCTGTAGTATACAGCCAAGGGTAGGGGAGAGGGGTGCAGGGCAGGTGCCCCCATTCGAAAGGCCTGAGAGAGGGGGGCGGGTCAGTCCATGCTTGCATTGTGTTTGGAAGTCCTCGGCACTGCCACTGCAGGCAGGCTCAGGGAGACGTGTCCCAGCTGCACAGCCCCTGAGCGAGCCTGTCATCAGAACACCATGAAACAGCGGATCAGGAGGTGCTGCTTTTTTCTTTTTCTTTTCCTAGCGAAACCGCCCAAGCCTGCGCTCTTGGAGGAACTAGAGGAGAGTTTCCAGTTCCCGCGGGAGGCCATGATGGTACAGTTGCCCACAGCACGGGTACCCCTCACCCCCACCGAGGTGGTGGACTGGCACCACTCGACCCCAGACTGGCCACACCCAGGGCAGCGGGCCCACGAGATCCGGTACCAGGTGTTCAGGGACCTGTGGGAGAGGGGCTACTTTATCACCGGTGGCAGCAAGTTTGGAGGGGACTTCCTGGTCTACCCTGGTAAGTCCAAGGAAGGGGGGGGGGGGGGGGGTGGGACTTGCTGGTTCTCACTACAGCAGTCTGTTGCACTCTGGCACGATTGCTAAACACATCAGCCTCTTCCCCTAGGGTACAGCCAGTGGGGTGGGGGGGTCTGTAAAAATGATGGTCAGAGGTGCAGCCTTGAATTTTGTAGGGGGCTGGGTGGGGAGAGGAGGACAAGTCATGTCATATTGGATAAAGTGACCTTGCACCATGGCCCCCCCCTCGTTCATGGCAGCTCTCAGGCGTCTGCATAGCTGCTCGGCCGAGAGAGGATCGGGATCTAAAGGTATCCGCACCGATAAACCACTGAATCACCTCGGCTATGCTCTGCCCTTATGGAATAGATAATGGTTTGTAATCATTGGGGGGGGGGGGGGGGGGAGAAGAGACAAGCCTGCATTTTCGTTCAGTGATGCCTCCAGGGCAAGCTAGAACGCTAAGCTCTTCACCTCTCTCTCAACTCCTCAGGGGACCCCATGCGCTTCCATGCCCATTACATCGCCGTTTGCGCTGCTCCGGATGAGCCCCTCCCGCTCTGCAACATCGTGGGCGCGGGGCGGCTGGGATGCAACGTGAAAAAGACGGTTCTGCTATGCTCGGCCCAGCGGGACGGGGCGGTCAGCTATACCTCTCTCCAGTGGACTGGCCTTCAGTGAAGGAGGGGCCCCCACGGAGGCTGGAGCCTCGCTGCCCAGCAAATCATCATTTGGGGGACACGAGCGTGACGGCCCCGATCTGCAGTGTCCCTGCGCTTATGACTGGCGAAGACCACTGGCCCTGGGGCAGGACAAAGATCCTCAGGAACCACGGAAGCAGAGAGTGGAAGAGACCAAAACGCTGTTGAAATAGATTTATTAATATATAATATATAACAAAAATAGACCTTTTTGGTAGTGTGTGTGATTCTTGTACCATCCCCAAGCTCTGAGAGGACAAGCAAGGGCTTTTCCATGGCTGTGGTGGTCTCTGCCCTCCCTCCCCAGCAAGCGGAGTTCCCAGCTCCCTCTAAAAGATCTGTGCCCTCTGAATCCAGGGGTTGCTGAAGGCCAGCAGTGGTCCTGTGGTTTCCTCTCAACCAGATATGATTGAACAGTGAAGAAAATCCCAGTGGGGCCTTGCCACCTTCTCAACTTAACCTGCCTATTGGCTTTGTCACTTGCTCAAGGTGCAACTGAGCTGATGGGCCAAGCCATGAACCAGCCCCACAGGAAGAAGGAAGCGGAGCAGCAGTCCCAGGGCTTGCCTTCTTGGTTCTGTCAAAACTAAGCAGTAGTGCATGCCCCTCTGTCTTTCCCCCACTGCTGTCAAGGCCTTAGGCTTTCCACTGAAGCTGGCTGGAGGGAGAGCAGGCCTCCCTGGCACCACTGTCTGCTTCGCTCAATGGCAAGGTTTCTGGGGGAGAGGCAAGCTCGGGGTACTGGTCTTTTAAACAGGCCGATGAGGTGGGGGGGAAAAAGAGGCTGCACTCTGTTTTCACTGCCAGGAGGCATGAAGGAGGATGTCCACCTCCACTGCTTCTTTGGCCAGGGGAGAGGGGACAGCGAGTGCCAATTACTGACCAAGAGCTCCTGGGTAGGCTGTTAACTTGGCCACTGAAACTCTGGAAAGCCCCTAGCACCATCCACACCAACAAATCTACAAATATGTTCATTATTAAAAGTGGTGGGTGGGAGAAGGCTGCTGTGAAGGCTTGCACAAGGCTACCTCCCCCCCCTAGACTCAGACGCTGATGGTGCGGAAGATGGTGAAGCCGGACAGGGCCGTGCTGATGAGCACCCCGGGGCACTGGGGGTGCCAGTGCAGCTCCTTGATATCCTTCTCGCCCTGGTGGACGAAGAGCAGCTGCGGGGGGATGGCAGCCAGCGCCGGGTCCTCCTCCCCACCTGCCCCAGCCTCCTGGTCCCGCTCCACGGCCAGGTCCCACTGGGTGATCTGGTCATCGGCGCCAGCCGCGGCTAGCACACTGCCTTCCACAGGGTGCCACTCCACCGAGGTGATGGGCGCCGTGTGCTGCTTGAAGGTGGCCACGCTCGTACCCTTCTGGAAAGAACGAGAAAAATAAAAAAAGGAATTTGGAGCCACAACATGCAGTAGTCGCCAATGGCTTCCAAAACACATACAGGGATCGGCTGTGCCGGACTACGTCCATCCTGCTCCACCCACCCCACTTAGGTTGATGCAAACTGATTAAAGCCCACATAATTGCTGAACAACCCTAAACCGTGACCCCTGGAAATAGGGAGGATGCGCCAGGGAAAAGTGCTTGCCCCTATTCTATTAGTTGTATACCACTCCCTTCAGCCTGACCCAACAGCACCATAGTCCCTTCACCCCACCTCGAACTGGCGAAGGTCCCAGATTCTCAGCACGCCGTCGTCCCCACCGCTGGCGATGAAAGGCTCGTGACGGTTCCAGCTGATCACATTTACGTCGCTGGCATGAGCCTGAGAGGCTGTCAGCATGCAAGCCTTCCCCGGGGCCGCCCGCACGTCCCAGATCCGGATGGAGGCATCCACAGAGCACGAGGCAAAGACCTGCAAGAGCAGAGAAGATGAGCATGGCCAGTGGCAGTGCCAGTAGCTCATATATACACACACACAGACATGGACAACAACCATGCAAGCTTCAGATATATACACGCACACACACACACATTGCCCCATCACAGAATGAGTACCAGCAGCGCAAGCTTCATAAACATGCAGCCATACACATGAACTGCCTCGCTACAGGACAATACAGCCCAGGCAAGAGCAATACAAGTTTCACACACACACTGCCTCACCACAGGAGGGGCATAGCACAGGCAGCAGCAGAGCAAGCTTCCCTCACAAACCTCATGATGAATGCCTACCGTGGCTTCCGTGGGTGACCACTGCAGGTCCTCCACAGATTTCGTATGGGCAGTGAAGGGGCGCTGGTCCACGTGCCATGTTCCACCTTCTATGGCCGTCCAGAGGTGTATGTTCTTGTTGCAGTCTCCAGTAAGGAGGCGCCCTTTGGAGCGAGCAGAAAGTCAGAGGAAGAGTCCCACACCCAGAGCCTGCATGGGTTCTGCAGCCTCATTCTTCCCCTCTCCTAGCACTCACCTGCCACTTTGGGGGACCAGTCCAGAGCAAAGCCCTCCGTCATGTGTCCGGCGAAAGAGAAGACGGGCCGCATGTTAGCCTGCTCCTCCTTTAGATAGGTAGCCAGAGCCTGGGAGTCGGTCACGGCCGCCAGCTGCTTCCTCAGATCATAGATCTCCACTTGCCCCTTCTCTGACCATACTGCGGCCAGCTTGGAGCCTCCCAGTGAGGTCACCTACTCCAGGAAGAGGGGAAAGAGAGAAGGAAAGATGCTTTAGGGCAAAAGTGAGAATGAGGTGCTGCCACAACATTACAGGTGGACCTGTCTAATGCAGGGCCTAAGGGCACCACTGTCCCATAACAAGTTCCGGTGTAAAAGGCAGATTTTCCTTTCACTCAGTCACTGCAGGGTAGAAATGCAGATGAAGCTCAGGATGTGTTCTGTGTGTAAGTTAAAGCATCCCCCTCAACCCCAGCCATGAGTCAGCCACATAAAGACAGGATCCCTTCAGGCAACACCAACATGTGCCACTCCCAGGATCTTGTCTGCTTCATTTCTCCCGGTTACCCATCCCGTTTCATTCTGCCCTTGACTATACTGTAGAGAAAGCAGGACAAGAAAATTAACCCACCCTTTCCTCTTGCAGCCAAGATCAGCTAGAGCACATCCTCAGCTTCCTAGTCCACCTTCTCTCTGCAGTACCCAAGAGCAGGGAACATTTTTTCTAAAGGATCAATTTCAAATCAATGAAGTCAGCAGGGAGCGAATGTAGCCGAGCAGCACTTCCAACAACTCTGGAGATACCCTCCCTCTTCATTCACCAACTGCTTCTGCACACTTCCAAGATCCCGAGCAACCCCACTACCCACCCCCTATCCGGCTGCCTTACACGCAGGCGATTGATGCCACCATAGTGAGGTGCCATGGCCAGCTCCAGCTGTGGCTTCCTCTCTTCTTCTTCTTCCTCCTCCTCCTCTTCACTGTCGCTGGTCTCAGAGTCTGATTCTTCCCCAGATGCCTTCCTCTTTGTGCCATACAGGTTGTGCATCCTCATCACCAGCAGCCTAAGGGGGGGACGGGGGACACAAAAGGAAGAGACAGGAGGAGTCAGCATCATGAGAAGGATGCAGACAGCTGAGGCGAGGACTTTGTGCATCCCACCCTGTTGTCTCCAGGAATTACCTGTTTCCCTGTGCCGTGTCTGCTTGCGTCCCCGCACACAGAAAGAGGGACAGGGGGAACTCTGAACGATTCTCTCCCAGGTTGTCCGGGATCACATCAAAACTCAAACAAGGAGCACCTGAGGAATGGAAAACAGGGGACAAAAGAAAAAACAGAATTAGAGGTATTCCCCTGTGTGTGTATTTGTGTGCTGGCAAGGATATTCTCACCTGTCTAGATCTGGAGATAGGGTGGGTAGGGGGATTTTTCCCTGTTTGTACATGATGATACAGTTGGGAGGGGTACTCACCTGGGGGGAAAGGGGGGTTCCTTCCAGTCTATAGTGATACGGTGGGGAAGGAGGCAGGTTCTCCCCTGTCTATACCCGATGATACAGTGAAGGGGGTTCTCTCCTTTTCTGGGTCTGGTGATTCAGTGGAGATGGGGGGGTGCGCCTCTGTCTGTACCTGGTGCTACAGTGGGGGGAAGAGGGTCTCACCTGTCTGGGCTTGATGATACAGTGAGGGGGAAAGAGAAGAAGGTCTCACCTGTCTGTACCTGGTGATACAGGGAGGGGAATCTCCCCACTCTGAGCCTGGTGATACAGTGGGGGAAAGTTTCACCTGTCTGTACCTGGTGATACAGTGATGGAGGAGGCGGTTCTCCCCTGTCTGGGCCTAGTGATAAAGTGGGAGAGGAGGGTGTTTCTCACCTGTCTGAGCCTGGTGATACAGGACATAAGCCGCCTGATCCATGACTAGCTCCTCCCCGTCCTTCAAGGGCTCGGTCCCGGGCAGGTACACTCGCCCGGGCTCTCTCGCCTCATCATCTTCCTCCTCCTCCTCCATGCTCTCCTCACTCATCATGGGGTCTCCAGGGTCCGCCATGTTGGGAAAGGGCAGCGCTGACATCATTTCCTCCGTCTCCCCTGCCCTACTTCCGGTTTCCCCAGCCGTCCCAGGCCCACGCTCTGGCGTCACGGCCAGTCCTTCTGCCGGCGGCTCATCGGTGCAATGAGGTGCTTCGGGCCTCAGCCCTGAGACATTTGGGGGGTTTTTGTATTGTGTGTGTTTCTTTGGTATTTTAAGCAATTCCCAAAGTTTTAATTCTCCCAGTGGATACAATATATTTCTCTACTGGGGGGAGAAGATGGGCCAGCAAGGAGTTTAGGATTTCTGCTGGGACACTGAAAAATGCAGAGTGCGCAGGGGCTGAAAATGCTAGAGGGAGATTCCAGCAAAATGTAGAGAGGGCAGGGGCTGGAAATACCAGAGGGAGACTCCAGCAAAATTTAAACAGCTCAGGGGCTGAAAATACCAGAGGGGAGACAACAGCAAAATGCAGAGATTTCAGGGGCTGAAAATACAAGAGGGAGACTCCAGCAAAATGCAGAGAGCGCAGGAGCTGGAAATACCAGAGGGAGACTCCAGCAAAAAGCAGAGAGCGCAGGGGATGGAAATACCAGAGGGCAAAATGCAGAGAATGCAGGGGATGAAAATACCAGGGTAGACTCCAGCAAAAAGCAGAGAGCGCAGGGGATGGAAATACCAGAGGAGACTCCAGCAAAATGCAGAGAGCGCAGGGGCTGGAAATACCAGAGGGCAAAATGCAGAGAGTGCAGGGGATGAAAATACCAGCGGAGACCCCCATCAAAATGCAGAGAGCGCATGGGCTAAACATTCCATGGGAGAAACCCCCTACACCCTTCCCACTGAATCACCAGGTCTAGAAAGGTGAGAAAATCCTTGCTTCCCCCTCAGCACACAAATACAGTGTCACCAGGTACAGGTGAGCATCTCTAATTTTTCTTTGGTCCTACTGTTTTCTGTTCCCCAGGTGCTCCATGTTTGAGTTTTGATGTGATCCCGGACAACCTGGGAGAGAAGCATTTGGAGTTCCCCCTGTCCCTCTTTCTGTGCATGGGGACTCAGGTGACATGGCACAGGGAAACAGGTAATTCCCAGAGACTACAGGGTGGAAGAGTAGCTTAGTGGTTAGAGTAGAGGGCTACGAATCAGGAAATCCAGCATTCAAATCCCACTGCCATTCCACGTGACCTTGGGCAAGTCACTTTGAAGAAACTAAAGGCCCTATTTACTAAAGATTTTCTTCTATTCTGTATTGATGGGAAAAATGCTTAGTAAATTACTGTCTTAGATTATAAGCCTTCTGGAGATAGGGAAATAGCTATAGTGACTGAATGTAACACACTTTGAAATGCCAAACAGGAATATAATTTAAATATATACCAGAGGAGACTCCAGCAAAATGCAGCGAATACAGGGGCTGGAAATACCAGAGGGAGACTCCAGCAAAATGCAGAGAGGGCAGGAAATACCAGAGGAGACTCCAGCAAAATGCAGCGAATACAGGGGCTGGAAATACCAGAGGGAGACTCCAGCAAAATGCAGAGAGGGCAGGAAATACCAGAGGAGACTCCAGCAAAATGCAGTGAATGCAGGGGCTGGAAATACCAGAAGAGACTCCAGCAAAATGCAGAGAGCGCAGGGGCTGGAAATACCAGAGGAGACTCCAGCAAAATGCAGAGAGCGCAGGGTCTGGAAATACCAGAGAAGACTCCAGCAAAATACAGAGAGCGCAGGGTCTGGAAATACCAGAGGAGACTCCAGCAAAATACAGAGAGCACAGGGGCTGGAAATGCCAGAGGGAGACTCCAGCAAAATGCAGAGCGCGCAGGGGCTGAAAATACCAGGGGAGACTCCAGCAAAATGCAGAGAGCGCAGGGTCTGGAAATACCAGAGGAGACTCCAGCAAAATGCAGAGAGTGCAGGGGCTGGAAATACCAGAGGGAGACTCCAGCAAAATGCAGAGAGCGCAGGGGCTGGAAATAGCAGGGGGAGACGCCAGGAACATGCAGCGAGCGCAGGGGCTGTGCATGCCGGCGTGGAGGGTGCCTGCTTCTGGAGCAGCGCCTGTCTCTCTCTCCACCCTTTCCCATTAGTCTGGGGCTGGCGGGCGGCCGCTAGGTGTCAGGGCTCCGTCAGGGAAGGGACTGCACCAGCTCAGAAGTGAGGAAGCAGGGAGGACTGCAGAAGCTGGAGTCAGGCATGCAGATCCCAGGAGATTCCTCGGGAGCCTGGGGCTTCTGCTGACCCTGGAGTGCAAACATTTCTCTTCCAGGCAAACAAAACTGGGAGTCTGCCTCCAAGGGCTCCGATTCATTTCTGAAACTTGCCCTTTGCTTTTCAAGTTGGGGGTCTTTCTTTATGACTTCACATCCCAAAAATGCCAGGGACAGGTCCGTGTTTGGGGGGGGAAGGGGGGCACGGATGGGGGTTTTTGGATTGTCGGGCAGCGGATGGGTCATGATGCTTAAACGCTTCTCGCAGTCTGGTGGAAGTGGGGGGAGGGCTGGGGACAGAGTTCAGCTGGCAGCTCCCTCCCCCCCCCCCAGAAAGGCATGTGCGTAATCGCCTTGCCATTTTTACCGCTGTAATGATGGCCTTGGCAGTGCTCAGCTGGCTCCGAGGGGATGGGTGCAGCTGGCAAGCGGCAGGCACGGGTGAGGGCGGGGCAGGAAGTGGTGGAGAGGCCCGAGCAGCAGAACCATGAGTGGAGGGGGGGGCTTTGCTCCTGTTTGTGGGAGATTTCATATCCCCCCCCCCCCCACCGCGACTCCTGCCCCTGTAGCTGGCCGGGTGGATTTTGGGGAGAGAGGGTTTTATGTGTTAGCTCTTGGGGGCAAAGCAGGAGAGAGTTCACTTTCTTCTGCAGTGGGAGTGGCCGGGAGGGGGAGCGGGGAAGGTTGTTATTGGCCAAGGATAAAAATAAAAACATATCCCTTGCTTCTGATGGTGTATGTGCTTGGCAGCAGCCTGCCTCCACCATCGTGTTCGCTGAGGGCGTGTGTCCTGGATGTAAAAGACAGCACCTGTAACAGCACAGCTGTCCCCTTAACACTATGCTGGCGGGCTGGGAAATGGCATGAGTCCTAGTTATGAAGGACAGCATCCCAACACCGTGCAGGGAACGGGAGTGTGTCCTGGGTATGAAGGACAGGATCCTAACATGCTGGGGTGCAGGGAACGGGAGTGCGTCCTGGGTATGAAGGACAGGATCCCAACACCGTGCTGGGGTGCAGGGAACTGGAGTGCGTCCTGGGTATGAAGGACAGTATCCCAACACCGTGCTGGGCTGCAGGAAACTGGAGTGCATCCTGTGTATGAAGGACAGTATCCTAGCATGCTGGGATGCAAGGAACGGGAGTGCGTCCTGGGTATGAAGGACATTATCGTAACACCGTGCTGGGGTGCGGGGAACTTGAGTACGTCTTGGATATGAAGGACAATATCCTAACATGCTGGGATGCAGGGAACAGGAGTGCGTCCTGGGTATGAAGGACATTATCGTAACACCGTGCTGGGGTGCGGGGAACTTGAGTACGTCTTGGATATGAAGGACAGTATCCTAACATGCTGGGGTGCAGGGAACGGGAGTGCGTCCTGGATATGAACGACAGTATTCCAACACCGTGCTGGGGTGCAGGGAACTGGAGTGCATCCTGTGTATGAAGGACAGTATCCTAGCATGCTGGGATGCAGGGAACAGGAGTGCGTCCTGGGTATGAAGGACATTATCGTAACACCGTGCTGGGGTGCGGGGAACTTGAGTACGTCTTGGATATGAAGGACAGTATCCTAACACTGCTGGGGTGCAGGGAACTGGAGTGCATCCTGTGTATGAAGGACAGGATCCTAACATGCTGGGGTGCAGGGAACGGGAGTGCGTCCTGGGTATGAACGACAGTATCCCAACACCGTGCTGGGGTGCAGGGAACGGGAGTGCGTCCTGGGTATGAAGGCCATTATCGTAACACCGTGCTGGGGTGCTGGGAACTTGAGTACGTCCTGGATATGAAGGACAATATCCTAACACTGCTGGGGTGCAGGAAACTGGAGTGTGTCCTGTGTATGAAGGACAATATCCCAACACTGTGCTGGGGTGCAGGGAAATGCTGTGTGTCCTTGGTATGAAGGACAATATCCTAACACTGCTGGGGTGCAGGAAACTGGAGTGTGTCCTGTGTATGAAGGACAATATCCCAACACTGTGCTGGGGTGCAGGGAAATGCTGTGTGACTTGGTATGAAGGACAATATCCCAACACTGTGCTGGGGTGCAGGGAAATGCCGTGTGTCCTCGGTATGAAGGACAATATCTTAACATGCTGGGGTGTAGGGAACGGGAGTGCTTGCTGGATATGAAGGACAGTAACCTAACATGCTGGGGTGCAGGGAAATGGCATGTGCCCTGGCTATGAAGGACAATATCTTAACATTATGCTTGGGTGCAGGAAACGGGAGGACGTCCTGGGTATGAAGGGCAGGATTCTAATACCATGCTGGGGTGCGGGGAAATCGACCATGTCCCGTTTAGGAAGGACATTGCTCCTCCAGCAGCACAGCTCCCCCAACGCCATGTCGGGATGTCCGGAGCCATGGGCGCATCCCAGGTACGAAGGCTAAGCCCCAGCTGGGGAGGGAAGAGTTCCGGTATCCGTAGGAGCAGTAAGATTTCCAGGGAATGGGTACAAGTAATTGTTTCTCCCTGAGAAACAAATCATTTTTACAAGAAAATCATTAAGGCGGGGGTTAAAAAATGCAGACATGAGGTTATTAATCGGTTGGTTTCAGCCATAATGAAGCGACCTGCTTGACCCTTACATTAAGGCAAATTTCGCCTGTTCCGTGAAAATAATTAATATTCAATAAGGAACCAGAAGACGACTGCCGACTACCATGCAGTTTTGTCACAGCTGGAGAGAGACGGGGGTTGCCACTGCCTTAAGACAGAGAGCAGGAAACAGCTGTCCGCTGCACATCTAGTTTACCCTGGACTTCTCCGTAACCTCTGGGTTCTCCGCCCCCTGTTCCTCTCCCACAGCAACACACTTGAATTTTAGCCTAGGGATGGGCAGTGCCATCTCGGCAGGCTCCCCCTCCCCCAAATCTGTCAGGGATAGAGCCTGGGATTAGAGTTGAGGCCCAGGGGAATAAACTGATTTTTCGGGTATCCAGTTCAGTTTTTATCTGCACTTTTCTCTTTCTTATTCTGTGTTGGGTGAGGGTCTGTCCGTGTCCTGCATGTGTGAGTGAGGTGAGGGAGGCTGCCAGTGAAGTTTCTGTGCAGGGATCTGTCGCAGTCCGGCTGGTTCTGTTTCCCAGTAGGAGGTGTATTGGGGTTCTAGGTCCCACTGCTGCCTTTTCCTAGGTAGAGTTTTTGCTGGGTGAGTGCTGGCAGTTAGTGCTGTTATGGTGGGGCAGGTTTGCTCTGCAGGTGCTGAGGGTGTATTTTGCAGGGTTTTGTGATGGGTCACAGAGTGTCTGTAGTGCAGAGAGTTTGTGTTGCTGGGTGAGTGCTGGCAGTTAGTGCTGTTATGGTGGGGCAGGTTTGCTGTGCAGGTGCTGAGGGTATATTTTGCAGGGTTTGTGTTGGGTCACAGAGTGTCTGGTAGTGGAGAGAGTTTGTGTTGCTGGGTGAGTGCTGGCAGTTAGTGCTGTTATGGTGGGGCAGGTTTGCTGTGCAGGTGCTGAGGGTGTATTTTGCAGGGTTTTGTGTTGGGTCACAGAGTGTGTGTAGTGGAGAGAGTTTGTGTTGCTGGGTGAGTGCTGGCAGTGCTGTTATGGTGGGGCAGGTTTGCTCTGCAGGTGCTGAGGGTGTATTTTGCAGGGTTTGTGTTGGGTCACAGAGTGTCTGTAGTGGAGAGAGTTTGTGTTGCTGGGTGAGTGCTGGCAGTTAGTGCTGTTATGGTGGGGCAGGTTTGCTGTGCAGGTGCTGAGGGTGTATTTTGCAGGGTTTGTGTTGGGTCACAGAGTGTGTGTAGTGGAGAGAGTTTGTGTTGCTGGGTGAGTGCAGGCAGTTAGTGCTGTTATGGTGGGGCAGGTTTGCTGTGCAGGTGCTGAGGGTGTATTTTGCAGGGTTTGTGTTGGGTCACAGAGTGTCTGTAGTGGAGAGAGTTTGTGTTGCTGGGTGAGTGCTGGCAGTTAGTGCTGTTATGGTGGGGCAGGTTTGCTGTGCAGGTGCTGAGGGTGTATTTTGCAGGGTTTGTGTTGGGTCACAGAGTGTGTGTAGTGGAGAGAGTTTGTGTTGCTGGGTGAGTGCAGGCAGTTAGTGCTGTTATGGTGGGGCAGGTTTGCTGTGCAGGTGCTGAGGGTGTATTTTGCAGGGTTTGTGTTGGGTCACAGAGTGTGTGTAGTGGAGAGAGTTTGTGTTGTGGGTGAGTGCTGGCAGTTAGTGCTGTTATGGTGGGGCAGGTTTGCAGTGCAGGTGCTGAGGGTGTATTTTGCAGGGTTTTGTGTTGGGTCACAGAGTGTCTGTAGTGGAGAGAGTTTGTGTTGCTGGGTGAGTGCTGGCAGTTAGTGCTGTTATGGTGGGGCAGGTTTGCTCTGCAGGTGCTGAGGGTGTATTTTGCAGGGTTTGTGTTGGGTCACAGAGTGTCTGTAGTGGAGAGAGTTTGTGTTGCTGGGTGAGTGCAGGCAGTTAGTGCTGTTATGGTGGGGCAGGTTTGCTGTGCAGGTGCTGAGGGTGTATTTTGCAGGGTTTGTGTTGGGTCACAGAGTGTCTGTAGTGGAGAGAGTTTGTGTTGCTGGGTGAGTGCTGGCAGTTAGTGCTGTTATGGTGGGGCAGGTTTGCTGTGCAGGTGCTGAGGGTGTATTTTGCAGGGTTTGTGTTGGGTCACAGAGTGTGTGTAGTGGAGAGAGTTTGTGTTGCTGGGTGAGTGCAGGCAGTTAGTGCTGTTATGGTGGGGCAGGTTTGCTGTGCAGGTGCTGAGGGTGTATTTTGCAGGGTTTGTGTTGGGTCACAGAGTGTCTGTAGTGGAGAGAGTTTGTGTTGCTGGGTGAGTGCTGGCAGTTAGTGCTGTTATGGTGGGGCAGGTTTGCTGTGCAGGTGCTGAGGGTGTATTTTGCAGGGTTTGTGTTGGGTCACAGAGTGTCTGTAGTGGAGAGAGTTTGTGTTGCTGGGTGAGTGCAGGCAGTTAGTGCTGTTATGGTGGGGCAGGTTTGCTGTGCAGGTGCTGAGGGTGTATTTTGCAGGGTTTGTGTTGGGTCACAGAGTGTGTGTAGTGGAGAGAGTTTGTGTTGCTGGGTGAGTGCTGGCAGTTAGTGCTGTTATGGTGGGGCAGGTTTGCAGTGCAGGTGCTGAGGGTGTATTTTGCAGGGTTTTGTGTTGGGTCACAGAGTGTGTGTAGTGGAGAGAGTTTGTGTTGCTGGGTGAGTGCTGGCAGTTAGTGCTGTTATGGTGGGGCAGGTTTGCTGTGCAGGTGCTGAGGGTGTATTTTGCAGGGTTTTGTGTTGGGTCACAGAGTGTCTGTAGTGGAGAGAGTTTGTGTTGCTGGGTGAGTGCAGGCAGTTAGTGCTGTTATGGTGGGGCAGGTTTGCTGTGTAGGTGCTGAGGGTGTATTTTGCAGGGTTTTGTGTTGGGTCACAGAGTGTCTGTAGTGGAGAGAGTTTGTGATGCTGGGTGAGTGCAGGCAGTTAGTGCTGTTATGGTGGGGCAGGTTTGCTCTGCAGGTGCTGAGGGTGTTTTTTGCAGGGTTTTGTGTTGGGTCACAGAGTGTCTGTAGTGGAGAGAGTTTGTGTTGCTGGGTGAGTGCAGGCAGTTAGTGCTGTTATGGTGGGGCAGGTTTGCTGTGCAGGTGCTGAGGGTGTATTTTGCAGGGTTTTGTGTTGGGTCACAGAGTGTCTGTAGTGGAGAGAGTTTGTGTTGCTGGGTGAGTGCTGGCAGTTAGTGCTGTTATGGTGGGGCAGGTTTGCTGTGCAGGTGCTGAGGGTGTATTTTGCAGGGTTTTGTGTTGGGTCACAGAGTGTCTGTAGTGGAGAGAGTTTGTGTTGCTGGGTGAGTGCAGGCAGTTAGTGCTGTTATGGTGGGGCAGGTTTGCTGTGCAGGTGCTGAGGGTGTATTTTGCAGGGTTTTGTGTTGGGTCACAGAGTGTCTGTAGTGGAGAGAGTTTGTGTTGCTGGGTGAGTGCTGGCAGTTAGTGCTGTTATGGTGGGGCAGGTTTGCTGTGCAGGTGCTGAGGGTGTATTTTGCAGGGTTTTGTGTTGGGTCACAGAGTGTCTGTAGTGGAGAGAGTTTGTGTTGCTGGGTGAGTGCTGGCAGTTAGTGCTGTTATGGTGGGGCAGGTTTGCTGTGCAGGTGCTGAGGGTGTATTTTGCAGGGTTTTGTGTTGGGTCACAGAGTGTGTGTAGTGGAGGGAGTTTGTGTTGCTGGGTGAGTGCTGGCAGTTAGTGCTGTTATGGTGGGGCAGGTTTGCTGTGCGGGTGCTGAGGGTGTATTTTGCAGGGTTTTGTGTTGGGTCACAGAGTGTCTGTAGTGGAGAGAGTTTGTGTTGCTGGGTGAGTGTGGCAGTTAGTGCTGTTATGGTGGGGCAGGTTTGCTCTGCAGGTGCTGAGGGTGTTGTGCCACAGAGCAAAGCCATCATGCTGCTAAGTAGTGCCCCAGGCGGTGGGCAGGGTGGTGCCGTCGTCCAGGGCAGCAGGACATGTCCCTCCAGTGAGACAGGTGGATTGGGAGCAGGGGCTGAGGACAGTCCCATGCTCTTGACGAGGGGCCCCCAGGGCGACGCAGAATTGACCCCCACCAGAGCTTGAGTTTCGCTTGCGGCTGCAGTGGCATCAGCAGCGTGGCACCCAGGGCGGCTGCCCATCTCGCCCACCTCGTGTGGGGGCTCCGTCCCGGGGTGCCTCGCCCACTAGCGCTGTCGCCGTCTTGTGGAAGTCAGAGGCTGCCTCATTGCTAGTCTCTCCGTGCACCCCTGGTGACTCAGCCCTCCATGTCTCTCCTCCGCTGCACTTCAGTGGTCACCCAGGACGCAGCCGTGTCCTCTCGCGTGCCTGCAACCCGCCTTTCTCTCATACACGGACTCTCTCTCCCCCTTACCATCCCTTTAATCTCCTCTCTGCCATCCTCCCTCCTTCTCTTTCTCTCCTCCCCGCTCTCTCCTTCCCTCTTTCTCTTCCCCCTCCTTTGTCTGGGAACCGAGTGCTCTGATCTTTTAGGCCGGCTGCATTATTATCCTGGCTCTATTTCTTATCCAGGCTCACTTGTGGTGGAGACAGAAGCCGGGCCAAGGGGTTAAAGCAGAAGGAAGGATGTCACGAGGGATTAACAACCGGCACCCCCCCTTACAGCACAGACAAGGGAGACCCCCCCTTCCCTCTTTCCACTCCCCCCAATATCTCTCGGAAACCCAATTCTCCAGAACTGAACACAGTATTCCAGGTAAGACCTCACCAGGGTCCTATACAGGAGTATAAGCACCTTGCTGGCTATTCACCCCTCTCCATCTCCTCCTTTGCTTTCCTTCATCGCCCACGACAAAAGGGGGTGGGGAGATGGGCTAGCATTTGTAGATGTTTTAAAGAAGCAGACGACAGCCAGAGGTCATATAGTGGGGACCCACAAATACACAGGCTGCACCTGAAGGGAGTCTGCACAGGAAAGCTTAAAGGGTAACACAAAACACAGCCTGAGCTTCATCTGCCACTGCCACTCTGCAGGAGCAGAGAAAAAGGCAAATGCTGATTTTCAACCCTAATGGACCCCACTCATCACACAAACACATAGTCTAGCAAATGCATGTCACAAAAGCACACACAGACACACGCACGCCCCCTTTTTTTTGTCTGCTGCACACGAACCTGTCAGAGGCAATCAGGGACAAGCTGTAAGTAATAAAACAAGAGGTCCTCTGAGGTAACATTGAGGCTTGGTTTGGGTTTCCTGCTGCCCATGCAGGGACAGGCAGAAAAATGCAGTCCCTCAGCACTGGGAGAGATTATTTCATGAGGGAGGCAGAAAATGACAGAGGGTGAGGAAGGGAGGGAGAGAGAGTGTGAGGGACAGAGGTGATGTGGCTGTCAATAGGCATGTGAGAGTGCAAGACAGAGGGAGAGGATGTGCGAGCGTGAGCATACATGCGAGTGTGCAAGACAGAGATGAGAGGGTAATGTGACTGTGAGCATATATGCATGTGAGCAGGATGGAAGAGGGAGAGGGGATTTGTGAGTGTGCCAGGCAGAGAGGAAGATGGAATTTGTCAGTAGGAGTGCGAGCGATGTGTGTATATCGGGGAGCAGCCTGTGTATCCGTGTGTGTCAGCGGCAGCCCAGTGCACAACAAAATACATACTGCCGGTCGCAAACGCTCCCCCACTAATCAACACCCAAGTACCTCTTCCAGTACTGAGACCCTCACACACAGCTCTGCTGATGCTCCTCATTCCTGCCCTGCAGCACCCACTGCTATTCCAGTACTGAGACCCTCATACACAGCTCTTCCAATGCACCTCACTCCTGCCCTGCAGCACCCCCTGCTATTCCAGTACTGAGACCCCCACACACAGCTCTGCCAATGCACCTCACTCCTGCCCTGCAGCACCCCCTGCTATTCCAGTACTGACACCCTCACACACAGCTCTGCCAATGCACCTCACTCCTGCCCTGCAGCATCTCCTGCTATTCCGGTACTGAGACCCTCACACACAGCTCTGCCAATGCTCCTCACTCCTGCCCTGCAGCACCTCCTGCTATTCCAGTACTGAGACCTTCACACACAGCTCTGCCAATGCACCTCACTCCTGCCCTGCAGCACCTCCTGCTATCCCAGTACTGAGATCCTCACACACAGCTCTGCCAATGCACCTCACTCCTGCCCTGCAGCACCCCCTGCTATTCCAGTACTGAGACCCTCACACACAGCTCTGCCAATGCTCCTCACTCCTGCCCTGCAGCACCTCCTGCTATTCCAGTACTGAGACCCCCACACACAGCTCTGCCAATGCACCTCACTCCTGCCCTGCAGCACCCCCTGCTATTCCAGCACTGAGACCCTCACACACATAGCTCTGCCAATGCACCTCACTCCTGCCCTGCAGCACCCCCTGCTATTCCAGCACTGAGACCCTCACACACAGCTCTGCCAATGCACCTCACTCCTGCCCTGCAGCACCTCCTGCTATTCCAGTACTGAGACCCTCACACACAGCCCTGCCAATGCACCTCACTCCTGCCCTGCAGCACCTCCTGCTATTCCAGTACTGAGACCCTCACACACAGCTCTGCCAATGCACCTCACTCCTGCCCTGCAGCACCCCCTGCTATTCCAGCACTGAGACCCTCACACACAGCTCTGCCAATGCACCTCACTCCTGCCCTGCAGCACCTCCTGCTATTCCAGTACTGAGACCCTCACACACAGCTCTGCCACTGCACCTCACTCCTGCCCTGCAGCACCCCCTGCTATTCCAGTACTGAGACCCCCCACACACAGCTCTGCCAATGCACCTCACTCCTGCCCTGCAGCACCTCCTGCTATTCCAGTACTGAGACCCTCACACACAGCTCTGCCAATGCACCTCACTCCTGCCCTGCAGCACCTCCTGCTATTCCAGCACTGAGACCCTCACACACAGCTCTGCCAATGCACCTCACTCCTGCCCTGCAGCACCTCCTGCTATTCCAGTACTGAGACCCTCACACACAGCTCTGCCAATGCACCTCACTCCTGCCCTGCAGCACCTCCTGCTATTCCAGTACTGAGACCCTCACACACAGCCCTGCCAATGCACCTCACTCCTGCCCTGCAGCACCCCCTTTTCTACCCTTCCTCTCCATTTCCTCCATAACCTTTCCTACTTCCTTCCTCCGGAGAAAGTGATTAAGGATTCCTCCAACGGCATCTGCTCAGCTTGTTTGGTCTTTAATTAACAAGTAATTACATGTTTAATATTCACAGCTCCCTGGGCCTGCCAGTCCTGGATCTGAACAAGCTCCTTCACTGAGGGATTTGCAGGGAAGCGGGTGCAAACAGGTCTATAGTGCTTTATTTGGCAGGTGTCCTCTCACTGGAGCTGCAAGACCTCCCCTCCCCCCTCTTGTGCATGTAAAACAGAGGGACCAGCTTGGCCTAGAGCTTGTTAGCCCCCCCCCCCCCCCCGCACTGTCGTGCCAGCCCCATCCCTCCCCCCAGCTCGTGCTTAGATATCACTGGGAGGGAAGCAGACATTTCCTGCTTTCATGGCAGGGATCCCAGGGTGCAGGAGCGCTCATCCATTTATTCCAAGGAATTAATAAGGGGTTAATTAGATGCTTCTGAGAGTTTGGAAGGACACATTTTGGAGGGGTGGGGTGCTGGAGGAGGAGAAGGGGGTAAGAGCAGACAGGATTTTACACGCACAAGCTCCCAAGGAATGATCTTAGCAAAACATGTCCGTGACATTTCATGCTGTCACCCATGCGGTGTTACCCCGATGATCACAGGAATTAGGCCTGAGACGGATTAGGCCCTAGACGAATCCCCCAACTTGCCTATTGGCAGCAGCTCCGGCACAGCGCTCCCTTCTTTGGCAGTATTGGCTCTGGCACACAGTCACATCCCCCCCGGCCTCATGGTAATGGGATTTTCCTCCCCCAAAAATGTTGACGCTCAAAGTGAATGCCTCGTTTGCGTAATGGAAACACCAGCCCTGAGAGAGTGATGACGGAACAGCGGGTGCAGGAAGCCGAGCGCGGTGGTGACGGTCAAAGCCCTCTCCCCCTGCAGCCGGAGACCGTCTCTGTACTCGGCCGGTGAGCGCTGAGCCCAGGTAAGTAAAGAAGAACTCCTCCGATTCAGAGACGTGGAAGGGCTCTTGCTCGGCGCGCCGTACCGATGACGTTCCCGATCCCGTTGGGGCAAGGGAAGGGGGTTTCCGAGCGGGTTCAGCGGCCCCCCGATGGGCTAGGCCCCGCTTCAGGCTCAGTGAGGCACTCCACGTGGCAGGCCGCAGCGGCGCCATCTTGCACGCGGTTTTGTGCGGTGCCATTTTCCCCCATAGACTATCGGTATACGCGATGTGGGTGCGCGCATAGGTAGGCGCTCACCTGTGCGCATACCTACACGTGTAAGTACACGCATACATTCGCGCACAACCGGACGCCTATACTTAAGTGCGTTGGGGTGGATTTGTGCACACTCGAGTTCAAGTGCTAGCCGGCTGAAAGCACAAGCTGCACTGAACTATGGCCCTGGCAGCAAAGAACCACAAGCGACACTCTGTGCTGCCTGCCATATTAGGGCTTCGCAGTCTGACCTTGAATCCTTCCTGTGTCAGCACTGTGAGGAGGCCAAGGGAGGGCTGGACTCTCAGAACTTCTCCAAGCCCGGCCCCTTTCAGTAGGAGGACGGGTCAGCTATGACCTTATCCGGTAGTATCTCAGATTTGAATGTTGTGATGCTGCCCGTGGGCCTAGCCGCGAGCAGGCTCTTACCTCCTCCGCCAGCCGGCCTGCTCTCCCGACGCCGTCTCCTGTGCGCCTTGGCAGTCGGAGCCGCTGCCTTCCTTTTCGCATGGCGGGCCGTGCCGTCATGCTCCGTGGCAGGTCAGCCACGGCTGCTGCCTCCTTCCTTAAGGCCAGGAGGCTGCCGACGAATTCTCTCCTTCACAGCTGGAGCCGCCGATGACAGCGCCGCACCCCGTGGCCTGGGAGCTGCCGCCGACCAGGCTTTCTACGCGGCATGGGAGCCGCCTCCAACCGGGCCTTCCACGCGGCCTGGGAGCCGCCATCCTCTTCCTCTTCAGCGGCCTGGAGACCACCTAGCTTCCGCAGCCCGGAGGCCACCATCATCCAGGTCCTCTTCCGCAGCCTGGAGGCCGCTCCGGAGCTACTCTTCACGCGGCCTGGAAGCCGCCATCATCTTCAGCTTCTCTCGCGGCAGGAGCCGCCTCCGATGCCTCAGGCCTACTTCTTCTCTTCACAGCATGGCTGCTATCCCTGGTCCTGCCTCCTTAGGCGCGGGGCTGCGCCTCTTCAGCCTAAAAGGGCCAGTCCTCCTTGTTCCTCCTTGTGATATCATCCTGGGCGTTCCTCTTCAGCCCTACAAAAGGGCTCAGCCTTTAGTTCCCGTCGCCTTTGCAAGGAGTTGGTCATGGAGTTGGACCTCTCCTGGATCTTCAGTTCTAGCTCTTCATTCCAGGAGTCCTCCGTGATCCCTCTTCACTTCTTCAAGGCACTCTGTTCCTTCTTGTCTTCGTCCATGGTTCCTGAACCTTCGTTGTTGCTTCATTCCATGTCCTGGTCTCTCGACGGATCCCGTCCTCCTGTCTTCAGATGTCCTGATGTCTCCGTGTCTTCAGATGTCCTGATGTCTCTGTCTCCTGATATCTTCATCTGTCATGTCCCAGACGCCCTTGAGGTCCTCCTCTTTAGAGGTCCCTGATGTCCAGATGCCATAGATGTCCCAACGCCTAGGTGTGCTGAGGTACCGGCGTCCTTTCGTATCCGATATCCTATGTTCCAACCCTGATATTCCAAGTCTCGCTCCTGATGTCCTTTGTCAGGTTATGATCCTGAAGTACCGTCAGTCCTTAAGCTCCGGGTTCAGCTTCGCCTCGCCCCAGTCCTCGTCTTCAGCTGACCTTCCTGGGAGTACATCTGTTTCTATCCGGTGTCTGAGTTTGGTGGCTGGATCCCTCTTCCGGTTGGATCTGTCTTCAAGCACTGCCCAGATTCCTCCCAGATCCTGAGCCTCTGTCTTCGCCTGAGTATCCCGAGTCCTTATCCTTGCCTGAGTCTTTCCAAGTTCCAAATCCTCATCGGAGTATCCAGAATCCTTGCCTGACTCTCTAGAATCCACCTCTGATCTTCATCCACGTCTGAGCGTCTTGCGTCTGAGTTCCAAGCCATCTCAGATCCTCGTCATGTCTGAGTTCCTAGCCACCTCACGTCCTCGTCTCGTCTGAGCTCCCAAGTACCAAGCATCCTCGTCTCATCTGAGTCTTCAAGTGTCCTCGTCTCATCTGAGTCCCAAGCCCCATGTGTCTTCATTTCATCTGAGCCTTCGAGCTTCCTCATCTTGTTCAAGCCATCAGCCTAGTCCAAGGCCAAGGTCCTGTGTTGTTCCAAATTCCAGTACCATTGCCTGTCCTCGACCTCTGTCCATCCTGCTGCATTTGCCGCTCTCCAGTGGCAGGTCCGAAAGGGCTATCGAGTGGCCGGAGGGCTACCCCAAAGACCAGCATTGCGCTGTTGGATCTCTACCGGTGTATGCAGGTTCGGCAGAAGTTAGGGCTCGGTGGCCAGCCTGCTCCTCCCATGCTTGGACACGTCTTGCCTTCCACGAAGCTCCTCTCTGCAGTCGCATAGTGGTCCAAGGGCACATATCTCCCCGGAATCGGGAGCGCTCCCTAGCACTCCCTCCCACAGGTTCCAAAATTGAGCAATCCCGGGACAGCGTCCTCCACAGGAGAGGGCATTTCAGTGGCACCTACCCCAGTTCCTCCTGGCCTAGGCATGGACCCGGTGCCCTTCTCTTGAGTGGAATTCTTTCAGGGCCTTCAAGCCTTTGTTCAGGCACAGTCAGCTGCTGCCCCTGCCCGGTCTGAGCCCCAGCTGGGAAGGCCTTTTCTTCCCAGCCCTATTAGCATGCCTCGCGACATGCCTCGCCTCACCAAGGATATCCCTGACAGAGACCCAGACACCATGGACATAAGAACGCAAGAACATGCCATACTGGGTCAGATCAAGGGTCCATCAAGCCCAGCATCCTGTTTCCAACGGTGCCCAATCCAGGCCATAAGAACCTGGCAAGTACCCAAAAACTAAGTCTATTCCATGTAACCGTTGCTAGTAATAGCAGTGGCTATTTTCTAAGTCAACTTAATTAATAAAAGGTAATGGACTTCACCTCCAAGAACATATCCAATCCTTTTTTAAACACGGTTACACTAAACTGCACTAACCACATCCTCTGGCAACAAATTCCACAGTTTAATTTTGCGTTGAGTGAAAAAGAACTTTCTCCGATTAGTTTTAAATGTGCCACATGCTAACTTCATGGAGTGCCCCCTAGTCTTTTTATTATCCAAAAGAGTAAATAACCGATTCACATCTACCTGTTCTAGACCTCTCATGATTTTAAAGACCTCTATCATATCCCCCCTCAGCTGTCTCTTCTCCAAGCTGAAAAGTCCTAACCTCTTTAGTCTTTCCTCATAGGGGAGCTGTTTCATTCCCTTTATCATTTTGGTCGCCCTTCTCTGTACAAAGGGGATGCAGACTCATTGGAAGATGAGGAAATCCCTCCAGGCTTGGATCCATACTGGACCATGTTACGGTTTTTCCACAGAGATGAATCGCTGGCACTAGTTTCCCAGACCCTGAAGACTCTGGGAGTTCCTGGCATGGACCCTATGTCGGAGCCAAAGAAGAACCCCATCCTGGTGTCTCTACAGAAAGCCTCTTGCTATTTCCCGATGCTGGAAGCCATTCAGACGTTAATTGACCTGGAGTGGGATGCCCTGGAAACCAGCTTTAAAGGAGGCCAAGTATTGGATGCCCTGTACCCTCTGGACCCAGAGGCCAAAGAACGCCTTGTTTCCAGAAAGTGGATGCCCTGGTCTGCACCGTTTTGAAGCGAACAACTATCCCAATAGAGGGAGGAGCCGCCTTGAAGGATGCACACTATAGGTGGCTGGAGTCCATCCTTAAGCAAGCCTTTGACATGACAGCAATGACGCTGCAGATCGCTTCCGATTGTGCCCTGGTCGCTCGCTCGTGTCTGCTTCTCTTGAGAGAGGCAGATAGCTCAGAGGCCCATTCCAGAGAGGCTATGGAGTCCGCTACAGCATTCCTAGTGGATGCAAGCTCTGACCTAGTGCATACCTCAGTCAGAGGGGTAGCCTCAGTGGTGGCGGCCAGAAGGCAACTATGGCTGCAAAATTGGTCAATGGATGAAAACTCTAAAGCAAACCTCAGAAAGATGCCCTTTAAGGGATCCCTCCTATTCGGAAGCAAATTGGAAAAGTTGGCCAGTAAATGGGGTGAATCTCCAGTGCCGCAGCTACCAGAAGATAAGAAAAAGAGGTTGCAGTGCCCTTCACCTATGAGGGTTCGGACCAGGGGCTCCCATTTTTTTTGGCCCTACAGAAACTCATCATTTCAGACATATCGGCCCTCGGGAAGGTCTCAGTCCTTTCGGAGCTGTCAACCAAAAATAGGAACTGGTTCGGGCTCGGGTTCGACCCGAACTCTTGGCTCTTAGGTTACTAAGAGCCAAGAGTAACAGATAAGTATGAGAAAAAAAAAGTGCGAAACTTGCTGGGCAGACTGGATGGACCGTTTGGTCTTCTTCTGCCGTCATTTCTATGTTTCTATGTAAAGCACTCCCAAGAAATTCTAAATTGACCAATCTAATCCCACGATTCTACATGATGACATCCATATGCATTGACGACACAGACGTCCTAGCATCAAAAATTCATTATCAATTTATTTTTTCTCGTTAATATATTGGCATTTTCAATTCCAATTATGATCTTGAATATAGTTTCATTAATTACCATTGTCATAGTGCATTTGTATCAAATCTCGAACATCAAACACCAATGTCATAATTTCTTCATTTAACATAAAAGTACTGTTTGTGATTTCATCACTTCTTCTCTAATGTTTACACTATTTATTTTTGAGGTCCCTCCTTATTAGTGAATCTAATCCTATAAGAACATAAGAAATGCCATACTGGGTCAGACCAAGGGTCCATCAAGCCCAGTATCCTGTTTCCAACAGTCGCCAATCCAAGTCACAAGTAACTGGCAAGTACCCAAACCATAAGTTTTTATGCTGGCATCCACATAAAAACTAACCATCAATATCTTCTATTGTAATTTGAGCTTCTTATGTAATATTATTGCTTTTTTATATCCATCTACTCCAACACAAGCATCGAACTTCTATTTACATCAAATTAGTGTAGTCCATTCTGTTTGGCAATTGAAGCCATGCGGTTCTTCAGCCTTTAAGCTACACATCCACTTCTGTTCTCTCTAATATAGTGCACGCACTCTATAGCCCCCTCTCACATTCTTTATGACTTGGTCTAAGGCAAACCATCTCAGATCCTCAATCTTATGTTGTTTCTTTCATGAGACAATGCTGCACAATGGGAGCCTTTTCTCTAACTTTGCGTGAACATCTCTTATGTTCACTCAATCGTAAATGCAATGACCTCTGTTTTTCCCACATAGATTTTCTCGCATGGACATTGAATAATATAAACAACAAAAGTAGACATGCATGTAGTGAAGTGTTGTAATTTATAAACCTGATTAATGGTGGGACACGTGTATTCATTAATTTGTAGAGTCTGACTACAAACAGAGCAATGTCCGTACTTAAAGTGTCCTCTGATCTTCTCTCCAGTATCAATAGAAATATCTTTATTCACTTGAGACAAAATAGCAGGACCTAAAAATTCTTTCAAGTTTTTGGATTTTGAAAACGCCATCCTGAAGTCCATGTCTTCAGATCCTGGAACCATTTGAACAACATTCCAATGAGAGCATTTGCTTCTCAGAATTTACCTTGAAAGCGGAGAATATTTGACCACACAAGTGGCCACTTTCGAGTCATCTTTTCTATCTGTTTTAGATAACAAAACTTCTCTGTCATTATAAAGCGCTCTCCTAAAAAGATTTAGAATGCACTTAACAGAATATCCTCTCATTCTGAATTTCTTCATCAGCTTCTGAGTCTGTTTTTTGTAACTTCCTACACTGGAGCAGTTGCGTTTGTATCTCAAAAACTGGGACACTGCCAAACTGTTCTTCAATGGCAACAGATGTGCGCTGGTATAATGTAAAAGAGTATTTCTAACAGTTTTCTTATTAAACACACTCATTTTTATTTCTCCTTCCTCTGATTTCCCAATCATTACATCCAAAAATGAAATGCTCTTCAAATTATAGCTCACTGTGAATTGCATTTCCTCATCGAGTGTTGAGCCATTTGCCAAACTTGCAAAGTGGTCAAATATTCTCCGCTTTCAAGGTAAATTCTGAGAAGCAAACGCTCGCATTGGCATGTTGTTCAAATGGTTCTAGGATTTGAAGACATGGACTTCAGGATGGCGTTTTCAAAATCCAAAAACTTGAAAGAATTTTTAGGTCCTGCTTTTTTGTCTCAAGTGAATAAAGACGATATTTCTATTGATACTGGAGAGAAGATCAGAGGACACTTTAAGAGTGGACATTGCCCTGTTTGTAGTCAGACTCTACAAATTAAAGAATACACTTGCCCCACCACTAAACAAGTTTATAAATTACAACACTTCACTACATGCATGTCTACTTTTGTTGTTTATATTATTCAATGTCCATGCAAGAAAATCTATGTGGGAAAAACAAAAAGGTCATTGCGTTTATGATTGAGTGAACATAAGAGATGTTTACGCAATGTTAGAGAAAAGGCTCCCATTGTGCAGCATTGTCTCATGAAAGAAACAACATAAGATTGAGGATCTGAGATGGTTTGCCTTAGACCAAATCATAAAGAATGTGAGAGGGGGCTATAGAGTGCGTGCACTATATTAGAGAGAACAGAAGTGGATGTGTAGATTAAAGGCTGAAGAACCACATGGATTCAATTGCCAAACAGAATGGACTACACTAATTTGATGTAAATAGAAGTTCGATGCTTGTGGTGGAGTAGATGGATATAAAAAAGCAATAATGTTGCATAGGAAGCTCAAATTACAATAGAAGATATTGATGGATATGCGGATGCCAGCATAAAAATTTATGGGATTAGATTAACAAATAAGGAGGGACCTCAATAATAAATAGTGTAAAAATTAGAAAATAAGTGGTGAAAACACAAACAATATTTTTATGTTAAATGAAGACGTTATGACATTGGTGTTTGATTTTTGAGCTGTGATACAAGTGCACTATGACAATGGGGATTAATGAACTATATTAAAGATCATATTTGGAATTGATTATGCCAATATTATATTAATGAGAAGAAATAAACATGATTAATTTTTGATGCTTCTTAGTGTTTGGGTAATTGCCGGGTTCTTGTGGCTTGGTTTGGCCTCTGTTGGAAACAGGATGCTGGGCTTGATGGACCCTTGGTCTGACCCAGCATGGCAATTTCTTATGTTCTTATATTCTTATGCTAGGACGTCTGTGACGTCTATGTGTATGGACATCACCACATAGAATCGTGGGATTAGATTCGTCAATTTAGAATTATTTGGGAATGCTTTCAAAAGACGTTGTGGCCATGTTTGAGTTATTGAGCCCAAGGAAACAAGCAAAGATGTACGGACTATGGACCGACTAAAAGAATTGTTGTGAATGCCAGGCTGAAGGGCAACGCCTGGAACTAGTAATGGCGGCCCAGTACCGCAAAGTGTAGGAAATGCAGGTGATACTGGCGGATTAGAATATGAAGTTAGGCCTCCGAGAGGGTTCAGGGAGGTTAAGGATTCTCCCGGTTGTATGGCCATTATGACTGAGTGAAGAATTTCCCTGCGGAAGTGAATTATCCGCAGATGCAGCTCCATCATTGCTCTCTACATTAAAGGTGGGGGTGGAAGGGAAATAGAACCAAGAGCTAAGAGAAACAGATAAGTATGAGAGAAAAAATGTGTGAAGCTTGCTGGGCAGACTGGATGGGCCATTTGGTCTTCTTCTGCCGTCATTTCTATGTTTCTATGTTTCTATATGTTTCTATGACGATTGACGCTCTTGAGGTCCAGAATGGGTATGATGAAATAGATGGAATAACGCCTCGTATTTTCCTGGGGTGTAGGTACCGGAGATACCTACACCCCATATCTACTTTGATAAGGCACCTCAAACAGAGGTGCCTTATCAAAGTAGATTCCACTGCCAGTTTCTTGTGTTCGGAGTACCAAGGAGACATCATGAACATGTCCTGAGGGATGCTGCGAAATTCCAGAGCATATCCTTCTTGTTAGTTACTTTTTGGTTCTATTTCCCTTCCACCCCCACCATTAATGTAGAGAGCAGTGATGGAACTGCATCTAAGTGAAATATCTAGCTTAATTAGTTAGGGGTAGTAACCGCCGCAATAAGCAAGCTACACCCATGCTTATTTGTTTACCCAGACTATGTAATTCAGTCCTTGTTGGTTGTTGTCTGTATATAGATCCACCTTTCTTCATTCCCCCTGCCGTTGAAGCAGAGAGCTATGCTGGATATGCATTGAAAGTGAAGTATCAGTCTTTCTCCCCTGCCATTGAAGCAGAGAGCTATGCTGGATATGCGTGAAGTATCAGTCTTTCTCCCTGCCGTTGAAGTAGAGAGCTATACTGGATATGCATTGAAATTGAAGTATCAGGCTTATTTGGTTTGGGGTGGTAACTGCCGTAACAAGCAAGCTACTCCCCGCTTTTTTGTGAATGCAAATCCTTTTTTCCACATTTCTCTTGCCTTTAGAAAGAAGTAGTGGCCATGTTGAGTTATTGAGTCCAAGGAAACAACCAAAGATGTATGGACTATGGACCGACTAAAAGTATTGTTGTGAATGCCCTGACGCAGCATCACCTGTGAAATGTTGGCCACGTCGGCGTTTTCCAGACACACTTCAGCGTTACACGGAGCCTATATAACTAAATGTTACCGGGCCCTTTGTAAGAAAAGTAAACACTAAATTAGAGAGATTCAAGAAAAATATCTTTTCCTGCTGGGCACACTTTTGTTTTCTAGGAATTTTTGACAAATTGAAGTTGAATAAAATTTAAGAAGGAAAGTAGATGTTTAAAGTCATAAAAAAAGAGGTTTTTTAGAGCTGTGATTGCGACAACTGGTTTTGGATTCAATATTTTCTGTTTTCAACCGGTACTGAGGTCTTTTCCTCTCAAAAAAAGATTTTTGGGACATTGTGGATCCCTTTCTGTACAGCAGACGTAATATAAAATATATACACCAGCGAGTTTTTTCTTTATATTCATTGTAATTTTAATTGTTGTACATAAAAAATAACATGGAACGCGCCCAGCTCTGGCACCCCGGACTGGGAATGGACGAAACCGCTCCAGCCCAGACGCGGCGGCCTGCAGTCCTGCACAAGCATGGCACCAGCATGGCCACACCTTCCTATTAAACATTTATTTACTGCAGCCAGGTGTACCGAGACACCTAAGAGAGGGTCCCTGCCCCATGGAGCTTACAGATAGGCAGAAAAGAGGGTTTGGGAACCCCGAGGCTAAGCTTGGATCTCTCACCCCGAGGGTTTCTCTAAGAAAAGTAGTGTGTGTCGCTGTAGCTTCTGATGTGTCTGTTGTGTATGTATGTGCTTGTGTGTTTTTGGGGCGTGTGTGTGTGTGGGGGAAGAGCAAAATGGGTTTAGAAGTAAGGTGAGAGGGGATCTAGTAACAGAGCAAACGTTGACAAATAAGGATGATCTGACCCATGCTATTCTGACTGAGGATATCTCCCAGACATCAGCAGGAAAGGTTGGACTTCCTGCAGGAGATCACTCCTCCTCCCTAGCTGGCAAGTCCAGCCAATTTACCCTGCAGCTTGGGCTGGGAAACTGGCCATCTTCCCCCCCCCCTCCCCCCACCCATACCAAATACATCAGCCCACCTGGCTTCCTCTTTTTTAGGGGCGGGTCTTGATGTAGCCTGTGGGCTGTTCCTGAACATACCCAGATCAGTCCAGACAAGTAGGTTTTGCATCCCCATCAGCGGATGGAGGCAGAGATCGAAACTTTGAGGCACTGCTACATAACTGAGCGTGCCACCTGCAGTCCCTCAGGATTTCTCTGTCTCCAGCAGATGGTAGAGGTGCAAAACCTGCAGTCCTGACTGATCTGGAGTTGGAGAGTTAAAGCTGCTCCTCGAGGTTGCCAGGTTCCTTAATGGGCCATCTCTTGAGTTGAGCCGGGTGAACGGGGCATTGGATACCCCTGGCTGTTGTTGTCCGCAGGTTCCAGGGCCCCTGATAGCCAGGGGCCTGACTCCCTCTTGGAGCCCCGAGGACCCCACCTGCCCGCCACTGGCGCCCTCAGGGAAGTATCCCCGCTGGGGTGTTTTCTTCTTAATTTTTCTATTTTTGGCAGTTTCTGTAGTGTAGTAAAGTTTATTGTTTTGGAAAAAACCCAAAACCAACCCATACTGTTATGAGGGACAGCCAGGAGAGTCGACCTGTGGTGCAGGACCGCAACAGTCAGTGGTTTGTTCTGCAGGAATCAGGAGCAGTGGATACCGACGCTCTGCGGGGATGGGGGGTTCCTGGGCAGGGAACCTTTTTTTGCTCCTGAAGCGGGTTTATTTTTAGCTCTGTGTAGGCCTCGGCTCTACCGTGTGGTGCTGAACGGACAGCAGGCCCGGCCTTGGCCCCACTGCGTGGTGCTGAATGGACAGCAGATCGTTTGTTTCCCCCCCTGCAGCTCTCGCGTTTGCAGACCTTCCCGCACTCGTTTTGCTGAGTGGTCTGGTGGCACCACGTGCTGCGGCCTTGCTCGCAGCGTGGGTGCTGCAGCAGTAAGGATGTCGGAGAAGCCCTGTCGGGCTGTGGGACCTGGTCAGCCCTCCTTAACTCCCTTTCCCTGTGTACTGGCTGTGCTGCGGGGGGGGGGGGGAGAATCCTCCGCTAAGGGTCCTAAGACCCGGAGGGCCTTCCGGTCTGTGGGGACCGTGGGGGGGCCAAGGTGGGGACCTCTCCCCCTTCTATTGCCTTGAGGAATCGCGGTCAGGGCACTCCGACGGACCGCAAGGCGGGTGACTCTCCTGCACATCTCTCCCCTGTGGCGCAGGTTTGTGAGGATGGTGTTGAGGAGGGAAAGGTCTCCGATCCTAGCAGCCCTGAATGGGTTTCAGAGGGTCTTTCTGGGTTTTCTTCGGAATTTGTCTTTCTTATGTATGAGGCCTTTCTAGCATGTCAGGCAGCTAAGCAGAGACCCAAGGGGCCCTCTCCACGACTGTCCAAGAGAGCTTGGGTATCCTAGGGGGCGTCTGCTTGGAGACTGGACGGGCATCGTGGGTCGCAGACCATTTGTCCAGATCGAGACCCTAGGAACCTCGGGGGCTCTGACGATCCATTGGAGGAGGGGGCGGCCTCTTCGGCTATGGACCTAGGGGCAGATGCGGATGGGGACCAACCTCCGGAGGAGGGCAGCAAAGATGACCTGGACCTCCCGGAAGCAGCTGGAGCAGAGGGTGACGACACCTGGGTGATACGCTTATTTAAGAAAGAGGAGCTCCAGTCACTCATTCCTCAGGTCTTGGAGGAATTAGGGGTCAAGCTGACTCAGGAGGAGTTGGATAGTGAGGGTGTTAACCCTATCCTGGATGGTTTGCAGGGTCCTCCCAGTGCCTTTCCCATTACAAAGAAGATTCAGAAGCTCATTAGTCGGAAGTGGGTCTCCCCGGAGGCAGGCTTGAAGGTTGGAAGGGCTATGGTGAAGCTGTATCCCTTGTTGGAGGAACACTTGGAGTTCCTTAAAACGTCTAAGGTCGATGCTGTGGTATCAGCTGTGACCAAAAAGACTATGATTCCGGTGGCCGGGGCAGTGGCCCTCAAAGATGTCCAGGATCGCAAACTAGAGGTCCAAATGAAGTGCATGTTTGAGGTCTCAGCACTGAGCCTCCGGGTGGTGGTGTGCGCTAGCTTGATGCAGCGTGCTTGCTTATGCTGGATTCAAGGACTGCAGGAGCAGACGTCTCCAGGGGTACTGTCCCCCACACAGGCAGCCCATCTGGAGGTGAGGCTGGCCTATGTGGTAGATGCTTTGTATGCTCTGGTGCGCACTGTGGCGAGGAGTATTGTCTCAGTGGTGGCGGCTCGAAGCCTCTTGTGGCTGCGTAATTGGTCGGCAGACATGTGGTCTATGACTTTTTTATGTAACCTTCCCTTCAAGGGTAAGCTGCTCTTTGGGGAGGACCTAGACCAGCTCATGAAGTCGCTGGATGAAACCAAGGACAACAAACTCCTGGAGGAAAAGAACGTCATCAGGAGGAATTTTCCCGCTCGCTCTTGTTTTCAGGAGTCACTGAGTTTTTGGACTGGTAGAAATACCACTGCAGGACAGAAGTTATCATCAAATCATCAGCAGGCCTTTCGGGGACTCGGCTGTTCCGCTAGAGGCAGCTCCGGTCTGGGTTCCAAAGCTAGTAAGCCGGCCCAATGAAACCAGGAGCACCCACTCCTCGTTGATTCCAGTCAGGAGCAGGTTGTCCCAGTTTTACGAGGAATGGGTCAAGATCACCTCCGACCAGTTGGTACTGGAGGTAATAAGGGTGGTTACGCCTTAGAATTTTCTCACCCGCTCAGCGATGCCTTTCTGGAGTCGCACTGTTCTTTTCAAAGCAAGCACGACGCAGTAGAAGAAACTCTGTGCAGGCTGATAACTCTGGAAGCCATCCTCCCAGTTCCCCTGGACAAGCAAGGGAAGGGAGGTATTCCATCTACTTTGTGGTACCGAAGAAGGAGGGCACTTTCTATCCTATCTTGGATTTGCAGGATGTGAACTTGAACTTACGAGTGCCACGATTCCGGATGGAGACCCTGCATACGGTGTTCACGACTGTCCGCAAAGGAGACCTCACCGAGGCTTGTCTCCATATTCCTATCCGAAAGGAGCATAAAAAATTCCTGTGATTCAAGGTGCTGGGACAGCATTTCCAATTTCTGGCTCTTCCCTTTGGTTTGGCAACGTTCCTCGCACTGTCATGAACGTGGTGGTGGTGGTGGTGGCTGCAGCCTTCAGATGGGAGGGAATGTTAGTTCACCCCTACCTGGATGACTGGCTCATCTGGGCAGTCAGAGGAGGAGTGCACTCATTCGGTGCAGCGGGTGAGGCAACTCCTGAGCTCCCTGGGTTGGGTGATCAATGTGGTGAAGAGCTACCTGGCACCCTCTCAAACTTTAGAGTACTTGGGGGCACTCTTCGATACCCGGCAGGGCAAGGTATTTCTGATGGAAGACAGAATATCGAAATTGCAGGAACAGGTTTCCCGCTTGCTGAATCTTCCAGTCCCGAAGGTCTGGGATTATCTGCAGATGCTGGGGTCCATGGCGTCTACACTGGAGCTGGTTCCGTGGGCTTTTGCTCACATGTGCCCATTGCAAAGAGCATTGCTGTCACGGTGGAACCTGATGTCCGAGGAGTATTATGTCCCCTTACCTCTGAAACGGGAGGCCAGCCTGGAGTGGTGGTTGTCTCGGACCAATCTGAGCAAGGGCATGCCTCTGGAAATCCCGGATTGGGTGGTATTGACTACTGATGCCAATCTCAGAGGCTGGGGAGCAGGGTGCTTGGGGCGCTCAGCCCAGGGTTCTGGTCGGCTGCGGAGAAGACCTGGTCAATCAATCGTTTGGAGACGAGAGCATTGCACAGGGCATTGGAGCTATTTCTGCCCCTGGACCAGAATTGGATGGTTCGGGTATTGTCAGACAATGCGACGATGGTGGTGTATATCAGTTGTTAAGGAGGTACAAGAAGCCTCGCTGTGGCTAGGGAGGCTCAGCTGCTGTTTGCATGGGCAGAGCGCCACTTTGAAGGGATCGCAGACTCTCATGGTGCGGGAGTGGACAACGTGCAGGCGGATTTTCTAAGCTGACAGCAACTGGACTCTGGGGAGTGGGAACTGTGCCCGGAAGCCTGGAACCACATTTGTGCTAGATGGGGAGTTCCTCAGCTGGATCTCATGGCAGCCAGGGCCAACTTGAAGACATTCAGGTTCTTCAGCCGCAGAAGAGAAGTCGCCTCCGTGGGCCTAGATGCTCTAGTGTGCTCCTAACCGATGGGTCGTCTTCTGTATGTGTTTCCTCCATGGCCATTCATAGGTTGAGTGCTTTGTCGCATAGAAACGCATCCAGGGACAGTGGTTCTGGTCACGCTGGAGTGGCCACCTCGTCCATGGTTCGCGGACTTAGTGCATCTGCCGGTGGATGGTCCTCTTCAGCTGGCTCCCATATGAGGAAAGGCTGAAGAGGTTAGGGCTGTTCAGCTTGGTAAAGTGAGGGCTGAGGGAGGATATGATAGAGGCCTTTAAAATCATGAGAGGTCTTGAATGAGTAGATGTAAATCAGTTATTTAAACTTTCGGATAATAGAACGACTAGGGGGCACTCCATGAAATTAGCAAGTAGCACATTTAAGACTAATCGAAGAAAATTATTTTTCACTCAATGCACAGTTAAGCTCTGGGATTTGTTGCCAGAGGATGTGGTTAGTGAAGTTAGTGTAGCTGAGTTCAAAAAAGGTTTGGATAAGTTCTTGGAGGAGAAGTCCATTAACTGCTATTAATCAAGTTGACTTAGGGAATAGCCACTGCTATTAATTGCATCAGTAGCATGGGATCTTCATGGTGTTTGGGTACTTGCCAGGTTCTTGTGGCCTGGTTTGGCCTCTGTTGCTAGGCTTGATGGACCCTTGGTCTGATCCAGCATGGCAATTTCTTATGTTCTTATGTTGCTTCTCCAAGGTCCCATATTTTTGGATCAGGAGGATCACTTTTGTCTCGCGGCTTGGCTTTTGAGAGGTGGCGACTGCGTATGAAAGGATATTTGGAGCCAGTGATTTCTACCCTTCTTCAGTCTAGAAGGCCTTCCACTTCCATGGCTTATGTTAGAGTGTGGAAGGTTTGAGCCCTGGTGCAGCCAACATGGGGTGGATCCTCTGCTGGCTTCTATTCCGCAGATTTTGTCCTTTCCTTAACTCGGGCTGTCCAAGAGTCTGGCTTATAGTTCGGCTTTGGGTTGTCTCAGGGGCAAGGTGCAGGGCAGGCCCTTGGCGTTTCATCCGGATGTCATTCGTTTCCTCAAGGGAGTGAAGCATTTGAAGCCTCCGCTTTGTAAGGTCTGTCCTGACTGGTATCTTAATCTGGTCCTGCAAGTCATCTGTGAACCTCCTTGAAGGATCTTATGTTAAAGACGGTGTTTCTGGTCGCAATCTGCTCGGCCAGACGTATTTTGGAGCTTTAGGCTGTTTCCTGTTGCGACCCTTTCTTATGTATTTCCACTGGTAAAGTGTCTCTGAATACGGTGCCTTCTTTTTTGCCAAAGATGGTCTCTGCCTTCCATGTGAATCAAGCAGTGGAATTGCTGGGTTTTCCAGATTGATCCAGAGACTTGGCCTTGAGTAAAGATCTTCACATTTTGGATATTCGACAGGCGCTCTTGCGGTACTTGAAAGTCACCAATTCTTTCCGAAGGTTGGACCATCTTTTTGTGTTGTTCAGTGGAGCGAAGAAAGGAGACAAGGTGTCGAAAACTACTTTGGCCAGATGGTTGAAAGAGGCTATTTCTGTGGTCCCCAGTGGCCTTAAAGCACATTCTACTAGAGCACAGGGCCGAGTGTCAGTTGGTGTCTCCTCAGGAAATATGTAGGGCCGCAGTGTGGTCCTCTCTGCATACTTTCACCAGGCATTACTGTTTGGATGTTCGGGCGCCTGAGGATGCGGGTTTTGGTGAAAGTGTTTTGAGAGCGGGTCTTTCGGGTTCCCACCCGGTTTAGGGTTGCTTTGGTACATCCCACTTGTCTGGACTGATCTGGGTGTGTTCAGGAAAGTAAAATTGGTTCTTACCTGCTAATTTTCGTTCCTGTAATACCACAGATCAGTCCAGAGGCCCACCCCAGTATTGTTACCGAAAGACTGACCTTCCTGGTACTCAGATGTGTGGCATTGTTTAGATATTGCCGCTGCGACGGTTATGTTATTTTTAGTTTTCCAAATTGGCAGGGCGTTTTTGGGGCCTTGTGGCTTGTGTAGGTACTCCAGTTCAGGGGAGTCCAACCCCGGGGTTTTTTCCAGTTTGCCCAGGGGAGGGGGGGGGGGTGGGGGGTAGAATTCTATATAATCTTGGCTTGAGTACAGGTCAATACTGAGGGACTGCAGGTGGCACTCTTAGTTAATTAGCAGTGCCTCAGACTTTTGTTCTCTGCCTCCATCTGCTGGGAGGGATGCATAAACCCACTGGTCTGGACTGATCTGTGGTATTACAGGAACGAAAATTAGCAGGTAAGAACCAATTTTCCTTTATTCACTTGAGACAAAAAAGCGGGACCTAAAAATTCTTTCAAGTTTCTGGATCTTGAAAATGCCATCCTGAAATCCATGTCTTCAAATCCTAGAACAATTTGAATAACATGCCAATGAGAGTGTTTGCTTCTCAGAATTTACCTTCAAAGCGGAGAATATTTGACCACTTTGCAAGTTTGGCAAATGGCTCAACACGTGATGAGGAAATGCAATTCACAGTGAGCTATAATTTGAAGAGCATTTCATTTTTGGATTTAATGATTGGGAAATCAGAGGAAGGGGAGATAAAAATGAGTGTGTTTAATAAGAAAACTGATAGAAATTGTTACGATTCCTCCTGTAGCTGTGCCACAGGAGGCATCTCACCTTTTTCTGGAGGCCGCTCCGAAGCCAGGGCCTCGCCTGAGCAATTGTCCGGATCCTGCTCCACGGCCTGGGAGGCCTTCGGTGTTGTTTAGGGCCTACTCATAGAAATGAAACATAGAAACATAGAAATGAGGGCAGAAGAAGACCAAACGGCCCATCCAGTCTGCCCAGCAAGTTTTGCACTTTTTTTTTTCTCATACTTATCTGTTACTCTTGGCTCTTAGTAACCTTTTGGTTCTATTTCCCTTCCACTCCCACCATTAATGTAGAGAGCAGTGTTGGAACTGAATCTAAGTGAAATATCTAGCTTAATTAGTTAGGGGTAGTAACCGCCGCAATAAGCAAGCTACACCCATGCATATTTGTTTACCCAGACTATGTAATTCAGTCCTTGTTGGTTGTTGTCTGTATATAGATCCACTTTTCTTCATTCCCCTGCCACTGAAGCAGAGAGTTTTGCTGGATATGCGTGAAGTATCAGACTTTCTCCCCTGCCGTTGAAGCAGAGAGCTATGCTGGATATGCATGAAGTATCAGACTTTCTCCCCTGCCGTTGAAGCAGAAAGCTATGCTGGATATGCGTGAAGTATCAGACTTAATCGAGGCCTGCTCCACTGCAGCCTGGATGCTGTGGTGTGGGCCACGCCCTTCTCCCAAGGGGCGGGCCCGCAGCTCCTCTCCACTCTTATAGAGCCAGCGAGGGACAGCCCATCTGGTCTCCTCCCAGGGAGTTGCCTGCTCCTGGGGTATAAAAGCTTTGCTCCAGCACTCATACTTTGCCTTGCATTGGAGTTACACGTCTCTGGATGTCTCCTCTTCCAGTGCTCCGTCAGGCCTTCGTTGTATGTTTCAGCTTGGTGTCCGGTATCTTGCACGTTCCTGATGTTTCCTGTTGTTTCTTGATGTTTGTTCCTGATCCTGATGTTCCAACCCTGCTTCAGATTGCCGGTGTGCAGTAACCTGCTTCAGACTGCCGATGTGCAGTACGTTCCCCTGGAGTGCTTGTGCAGCGCTTCCTTTCCTGCGCTGGTCCCGCTCCTGCGGGTGTAGGACAGGGTGGTCCGTGACCAGACCAGTGGTACTGGCTGTGTAGGGCGCCCTGAGGGACCCTGCCAACGTCTCAACCTTCCTACTTGTTTCAGAGTCTACGTCTACAGTATCTTGCTTTAGAGTCTACGTCTACAGTCTATGGTTCCCGAGTCTTCGTCTATTGTTTTGAACCTTCGTCTGCCCATGCCCTGAGTCCGGCCTGCTGCCTCTTGCCATTTCAGCGGCAGGTCCGAAAGGGCCGGGAACGGTCGGAGGACTGTTCATCACCAACACTTCCACAGTTGGTTCCAGAGGCATGCAGGTCTGGCTGGGGGTTGGGCTGTCTCTCGCCACCCACGCAACACCTACCCTTGGCGTGGGATCATGCCAGGGGCCCAAGGGCACACTCTCTCTAAGGGGGACCGCTCTCCCAGCGCTCCCCCGTAATAGAAATACTCTCTTACATTATACCAGCGCACATCTGTTGCCATTGAAGAACAGTTTGCCAGTGTCCCAGTTTTTGAGATACAGACGCAACTGCTCCAGTGTAGGAAGTTACAAAGAAGAGACTCAAAAGCTGATGAAAAAATTCAGAATGAGAGGATATTCTGTTAAGTGCATTAGAAATGCTTTTTAGGAGAGCGCTTTATAATGACAGAGAAGTTTTGTTATCTAAAACAGATAGAAAAGATGACTCGAAAGTGGCCACTTGTGTGGTCCAATATTCTCCGCTTTCAAGGTAAATTCTGAGAAGCAAACGCTCGCATTGGAATGTTGTTCAAATGGTTCTAGGATTTGAAGACATGGACTTCAGGATGGCGTTTTCAAAATCCAAAAACTTGAAAGAATTTTTAGGTCCTGCTTTATTGTCTCAAGTGAATAAAGATATTTCTATTGATACTGGAGAGAAGATCAGAGGACACTTTAAGTGCGGACATTGCCCTGTTTGTAGTCAGACTCTACAAATTAAAGAATACACTTGTCCCACCATTAATCAGGTTTATAAATTACAACACTTCACTACATGCATGTCTACTTTTGTTGTTTATATTATTCAATGTCCATGCGAGAAAATCTATGTGGGAAAACCAAAAAGGTCATTGCGTTTACGATTGAGTGAACATAAGAGTTGTTTACGCAATGTTAGAGAAAAGGCTCCCATTGTGCAGCATTGTCTCATGAAAGAAACAACATAAGATTGAGGATCTGAGATGGTTTGCCTTAGACCAAATCATGAAGAATGTGAGAGGGGGCTATAGAGTGCGTGCACTATATTAGAGAGAACAGAAGTGGATGTGTAGATTAAAGGCTGAAGAACCACATGGATTCAATTGCCAAACAGAATGGACTACACTAATTTGATGTAAATAGAAGTTCGATGCTTGTGTTGGAGTAGATGGATAGAAAAAAGCAATAATGTTGCATAAGAAGCTCAAATTACAATAGAAGATATTGATGGATAGTTCTTATATGTATGTGAATGCCAGCATAAAAACCTATGGTTTGGGTACTGGCCAGGTACATGTGACTTGGATTGGCGAACGTTGGAAACAGGATGCTGGGCTTGATGGACCCTTGGTCTGACCCAGTATGGCAATTTCTTATGTTCTTAAGGGATTAGATTAACTAATAAGAAGGGACCTCTATAATGTTGTGTTCCGCAGCCACGGACGGATGCGGCCGCAGCCCCCTACCTGACCCAAGGCGGCGGGCTGCCGCAGGCAGCGTCGAGGAAGCCGCGGGAGGCTGGGGCCTGTCGTTCCCGCGCGCCGGCACGGTCCCCCGCGATGGCCGCCGGTTGGGAGCCGTCCCTGCTCCTCCCTCGCGGCGTCGGGCAGCTCTCCTCCGCGGCAGGGAATCAAAGATGGCCGCCGCCATCTTAGGCGTGAAGGCGCGCCTCCTTTCTGATTTTTAAATCCCTTTAATTGCCTACACCTGTTTCCTATGAACCAGACCAGGGGAAGTATTTAAGGAGACTTCCTCTGCTTATTCCTTGACTTGGCAACATCGTTGTTCGAGTCTGCTGGCTTCTGTGAGTCTTCTGGTGCTTCGGATCCTTGCTTCCTGGTTCCTGTCTCTTCTCGGTGATTCCTTGGTGTGTGACTTCGGACTGGCAAGCGGCGATCCCTCGGTGGGTGACCTCGGATTGGTAAGCGACGACCCTCTGGCACTCGCCCTTGGACTTCCTCCGGACCATCATCTCCAAGGACCCACCTAAGTCCCAGCGGCCTGGGTCCCTACGGGCTCCTCCCGGGGGGGGACTGCGGGCTTCCAGTGGTGAAGCTTCAGTTAGCCCTTGCACCAACTTCATGACTCTTTGACCTCTCAAAGCTCCACCTAAGTCCCAGCGGCCTGGGTCCCTACGGGCTCCTCCCGGGGGGACCGCGGGCTTCCAGTGGTGAAGCTTCAGTCAGCCCTTGCACCGACCTCATGACTCTTTGACCTCTCAAAGCTCCACCTAAGTCCCAGCGGCCTGGGTCCCTACGGGCTCCTCCCGGGGGGGACTGCGGGCTTCCAGTGGTGAAGCTTCAGTTAGCCCTTGCACCAACCTCATGACTCTTTGACCTCTCAAAGCTCCACCTAAGTCCCAGCGGCCTGGGTCCCTACGGGCTCCTCCCGGGGGGACCGCGGGCTTCCAGTGGTGAAGCTTCAGTCAGCCCTTGCACCGACCTCATGACTCTTTGACCTCTCAAAGCTCCACCTAAGTCCCAGCGGCCTGGGTCCCTACGGGCTCCTCCCGGGGGGGACCGCGGGCTTCCAGTGGTGAAGCTTCAGTTAGCCCTTGCACCGACCTCATGACTCTTTGACCTCTCAAAGCTCCACCTAAGTCCCAGCGGCCTGGGTCCCTACGGGCTCCTCCCGGGGGGGGGACTGCGGGCTTCCAGTGGTGAAGCTTCAGTTAGCCCTTGCACCGACCTCATGACTCCTTGACCTCTCAAAGCTCCACCTAAGTCCCAGCGGCCTGGGTCCCTACGGGCTCCTCCCGGAGGGACCGCGGGCTTCCAGTGGCGAAGACCAGTTGGCTGCTCCGTCGTCATGACTCTTCGCTTCCTCCACGGTTGCCTCAGGGTCAGCCGGTCCCATCTTCTCTTCCGCCTCGCCATCCGACGGTGGAACCTAGGACCCACCTCCATCCTCCCGTCGGTGCAAGGGTTCACAAGCTTGATCATAACAAATAATAAATAGTGTAATAATTAGAAAAAAAGTGGCGAAAACACAAACAGTACTTTTATGTTAAATGAAGAAGTTATGACATTGGTGTTTGATGTTCGAGATTCGATACAAATGCGCTGTGACAATGGGGATTAATGAAACTATATTCAAGATCATATTTGGAGTTGAAAAAGCCAATATTTTATTAACGAGAAAAAATACATTGATGATGAATTTTTGACGCTAGGACGTCTGTGACGTCGATGCGTATGGACGTCACCTCACCACGTAGAATCGTGGGATTAGATTGGTCAATTTAGAAGTACTTGGGAGTGCTTTAGAAAGACGTTGTGGCCATGTTTGAGTTATTGAGCCCAAGGAAACAAGCAAAGATGTACGGACTATGGACCGACTAAAAGAATTGTTGTGAATGCCAGGCTGAAGGGCAACGCCTGGAACTAGAAATGGCGGCCCAGTACCGCAAAGTGTGGGAAATGCTGGTGATCCTGGCGGATTAGAATATGAAGTTAGGCCTCCGAGAGGGTTCAGGGACCGACTAAAAGAATTGCTTTGAATGCCTTGTGCGAAACGTTGGCCACGTTGGCGTTTTCCAGACACACTTCAGCGTTACACGGAGCCTATATAACTAAATGGCACTGAGACCTTTATAAGATAAGTAAACGCTGAAGGCGGCCTGCAGTCCTGCACCAGCATGGCCGGACCTGCCATTAAACATTTATATGCTGCTGCCAGGTGTACCGAGGCACCTAAGAGAGGGTCCCTGCCCCATGGAGCTTACAGGCAAAAAAGAGGGTCTGGGAACCCCGAGGCTAAGCTTGGATCTCTCACCCTGAGGGTTTCTCTAAGAAAAGTAGTGTGTGTCGCTGTAGCTTCTGATGCGTCTGTTATATGTATGTGCTTGTGTGTTTTTGTGGGCGTGTGTGTGTGGGGGGGAAGAGCAAAATGGGTTTAGAAGTAAGGTGAGAGGGGATCTAGTAACAGAGCAAATGTTGACAAATAAGGATGGTCTGACTCACCCTGTGGCCCCCACCCATGCTATTCGGACTGAGGATATCTCCCAGACATCTGCCGAATAGGTTGGACCTCCTGCAGGAGATCACTCCTCCTCCCTCGCTGGCAAGTCCAGCCAAATTACCCTCCAGCTTGTGCGGGAAACTGGTCATCTCTCCCCCCCCCCCCCCATTATATCAGCCCACCTGGCTTCCTCTTTTTCAGGGGCGGGTCTTGATGTAGCCTGTGGGCTGTCTCCATCTATTGGGAATTGAAGGCCAAAAGGAGTCAGGGAGGTAACCCGACCCATGTCATCTCTGGAGGGGCGGGGGGGAGAAGAGGCCCTGTCGGGGAGTCCAGCCCCTCAGTGTAATGCGCCTTCCCTTCTCTCCAGCTCCTTCAATGGGCAGAAGAAACCCCCAACGCACCAGGCACTGGCTGTCAGAAGGGTCAAGGAAGGGTGGGTTGGGGTCGCTTCCGAAGCTGACTGACTCCGAGGAGGGCTGTGGCCTCCCAGATCCGGGCTTGGAAATCAGAGACACAACTTTCCCCAGCTCGTATCTCCCTGTACGTACCCGGATCAGTCCAAACTCCTAGGGGGGCTTATTCCTCCCTGCCAGCAGATGGAGACAGAGAAAGTTTCACAGACCCTGCTTGATAAGCCCTGGTGCCACCTGCAGTTCCTCAGTAGTTCTCTGTCTCCAGCAGTTGGTGGCTGGTGCATAAACCTGCAGTTTTCGGTTATTTTTTCTTTTTCATTTTTGGGTGAGCCTTCCTCCCAGGGGCTTGGATCCTGAGGGGGGACCCTGTCCCTGTTTGGTTGAGGTGGACGAGCTGGAGGTAAACAAAAAAAAAAATAATTCTAGCTGGGGGAGCACTCGTTACACAGACACGCACGCGCATAACGCCCAGGCTCGCCCTCGCAGGTCAACCCTAAAACACACAACACTTCCCCTTCACCCCCACAACCATTCCCACTTCTAACCATAGCATTCCCTGCACCTTCCCAATAAAACTGTAAAATCACTGGCACACATATACACACAACCCCCCCCCACCCAAGATGGACACAGACAAGCATTCCTGCTGTCTCCTCCCCTGAGGTCTCTGCAGCTATCCGTGCTGTATTCACACTCTGGGTGTCTCAGGGTCCTGCTGTCTCCTCCCCTGAGCTCTCTGCAGCTATCCGTGCTGTATTCACACTCTGGGTGTCTCAGGGTCCTGCTGTCTCCTCCCCTGAGCTCTCTGCAGCTATCCGTGCTGTATTCACACTCTGGGTGTCTCAGGGTCCTGCTGTCTCCTCCCCTGAGCTCTCTGCAGCTATCCGTGCTGTATTCACACTCTGGGTGTCTCAGGGTCCTGCTGTCTCCTCCCCTGAGCTCTCTGCAGCTATCCGTGCTGTATTCACACTCTGGGTGTCTCAGGGTCCTGCTGTTTCCTCCCCTGAGCTCTCTGCAGCTATCCGTGCTGTATTCACACTCTGGGTGCCTCAGGGTCCTGCTGTCTCCTCCCCTGAGCTCTCTGCAGCTATCCGTGCTGTATTCACACTCTGGGCGTCTCAGGGTCCTGCTGTCTCCTCCCCTGAGCTCTCTGCAGCTATCCGTGCTGTATTCACACTCTGGGCGTCTCAGGGTCCTGCTGTCTCCTCCCCTGAGCTCTCTGCAGCTATCCGTGCTGTATTCTCACTCTGGGCGTCTCAGGGTCCTGCTGTCTCCTCCCCTGAGCTCGCTGCAGCTATCCGTGCTGTATTCACACTCTGGGTGTCTCAGGGTCCTGCTGTCTCCTCCCCTGAGCTCTCTACAGCTATCTGTGCTGTATTCACACTCTGGTATCTCATGGGGCTGCGGTCTTCTTGCCTGATTCTTTCTCGCCCCCTTTATCTGTTGGTTTCTTTCCTCTCCTCTGCGTCTCCTTCCCTCCCTCCACCCCTTCCTTTCTCTCTCTCCACCTCTCCGGAGGGATTCACACCTCTTCCCCATTTCAGAAATGCTGAGGTCTTCTTTAAGTTTGGATTTTGGCACTTGGCGAGATCTCCCTCAGAGACCCAGGCAGGTCCAGGCTGGGCCGCAGAAGGGCAGAGGTGGGCGGCCATGGAAATCTCAGCCCAAGCTTGGCTGGGTCCCACCTCGCTTGATTTTTCGCAATTTCTTTTTTTGTTTGACCCGCAGGTACCGGTTAAAACGTCGGGCGCCCAAAACCAAGGAGGGGGAGAGGGACAGTGGGAAGAACGGGGGCCACATCCCGCGCTTTGCCCTCCGTTGCCGCACTGCAGTATCCAGCTGGCCGGCTGCTGAAGGCCCTGGGTGCGCTGGGAGGGAGTGGGGAGGGCACGGCCTGCCCGGCTGCCGCCTCCTGATCCATCGGAGCGCCGCGTGCGGGCGCGAGCAGGCAGGGAAGCGTCAAGGCGGGCTCATTAAATCTGCTGATGGCTTGGGCTGCCGGGGAGAGTGGAGGCCTGGGAGATGCTAATTAGCTGACTGCGGGGCAAGCGGAATTTAAGAAGCTGGCAGAATTAATAAGGGGTCCCCAGCGGACGCCGGTGCCTAATTTATCTCCAGCAGGCCTGGAGCAGGGAGGCGGGAAAAGACGGGCTTGGGCACGCAGAGCCTCGTTCTGCGTCCCCGAGACGCCGGCTGCGCCCAGGAAGGGCCCCGGCCGGTTTGGTGGAAGAGGAAGACGATCGCCGGTCAGTGCAGGAGGGAAAAGGGGGACTTTAATCGCAGGACGTGCGCACACACAAACACGCACACGCATGCACAGCCCGTCGTTCTTTTCCTCCCTGCTCAGTTCTTTGTTGAAATTTCTGCTACCCCCTAATACCTCTCTTGCTGCTGTTTGCCTCCTCTTTCCTGCCCCCTACGCTTTTCCCTCCTGTCCATCTCTGTCCTCTCTTCTTATTTCCAGTTTTCTTCTCACACCGTCTGTCTCTCGCTCTGTCTCATCTCTGGGTTCCTTTTTTCTATCTTCCCCTCCCTCATTTGTTCTTTATTTCAGATGGACAGAGCTAATTTTGATCCCTGGTGGACCGCCCCCCCCCCACCCCACCCCTTCCTGTCCTCCATCTGTTGCTCTCTGTGGCGGAATCTGCTCTGGCAGGGTGACTGTGGCCTGCCAGCCCCCCACACCCCACCCCATTACCGGCACTGTGGCGGGGAACACCTACCATACCCTGGGCGTGTCAGGGTGGATTATTGTAAAGGCATGAAGGGGGAGAAAGAAAGCAGAAATAAAAAATGAGTGGAAGAGACGGCAAGGTGTTAGAGAAAACAAAAGTGAGATTCCTCCCGGCCCCATCTTTCTCTGATTCTGTATAACTTCCCCCTCCAAGGTCCCTCCCAGCCCCATCTTTCTCTGACTCTAGATAACCTCCTGAGGTCCCTCCCAGCCTCATCTTTCTCTGACTCTAGATGACCTCCTGAGGTCCCTCCCAGCTTCATCTTTCTCTGACTCTAGATGACCTCCTGAGGTCCATCCCAGCCTCATCTTTCTCTGACTCTAGATGACCTCCTGAGGTCCCTCCCAGCCTCATCTTTCTCTGACTCTAGATAACCTCCTGAGGTCCCTCCCAGCCTCATCTTTCTCTGACTCTAGATAACCTCCTGAGGTCCCTCCCAGCCTCATCTTTCTCTGACTCTAGATAACCTCCTGAGGTCCCTCCTAGCCTCATCTTTCTCTGACTCTAGATGACATCCTGAGGTCCCCCCTAGCCTCATCTTTCTCTGACTCTAGATGACCTCCTGAGGTCCCTCCCAGCCTCATCTTTCTCTGACTCTAGATAACCTCCTGAGGTCCCTCCCAGCTCCATCTTTCTCTGACTCTAGATAACCTCCTGAGGTCCCTCCCAGCCTCATCTTTCTCTGACTCTAGATAACCTCCTGAGGTCCCTCCTAGCCTCATCTTTCTCTGACTCTAGATGACATCCTGAGGTCCCCCCTAGCCTCATCTTTCTCTGATTGTAGATGACCTCCTGAGGTTCCTCCTAGCCTCATCTTTCTCTGACTCTAGGTGACCTCCTGAGGTCCCTCTCAGCCTCATCTTTCTCTGACTCTAGATGACCTCCTGAGGTCCCTCCCAGCCTCATCTTTCTCTGACTCTAGATGACCTCCTGAGGTCCCTCCCAGCCTCATCTTTCTCTGATTCTAGATGAGCCCCCCCAGGTACCTCCCAGCCTCATCTTTCTCTGGACTTAAGACAATGGGGGTCATTGGAAAGCTGTCTGGAGAGCAGCTCTCTGTGATCCCCCTGTTTTCTTGATATCCTACCAACTAAGAAACATAAATTCTCCGCAGACAAAAAGGATGATAGTCCTTGCACATGGCTGACATCATCAGATGGAGCCTGCTGCAGAAAACATGTCAACATTTCTAGAAACTTTGACTAGGCACATCTAGCCTGCCCAGCATGCGTCCACGCGGGGTCCCTCTTCAGTCTCTTTCTTCCGCAGAGCTGTGAGTGCTGGGAAAGCGGTCCCCCTTAGAGAGAGTGTGCCCTAGGGCCCCTGGCACGATCCCACGCCAACTCCGGGGACGGGGTTTTGACTGGGCCGTAGGGAGCGTAAGCCAGTTGCCCGTACCTGGGACGATAGACCCTCTGGTCGGGGGGCAGGCTGTGGTTCTTTGCAAACTGGTGGCCCAATGTAACCTCGGACCAGTGGGTTTTGTCCGTCATCATCCAGGGGTACCAATTAAATCTATTGGGTGTCTCTCCGAGCCCATTTTGGGGGCCTGTAGCGCATCAGGAAGTGTTACAAATGGAGCTCTCCTCTCTCTTATGGCCAGAGCGGTTGAGCCCATACCACCAGGGCAAAGAGGGTGGAGATTCTACTCCAGGTACTTCCTGATTCGAAAGAGAACAGGAGGACTCCGTCCCATCCTAGACCTGAGGGTCCTGTACAAGTTTCTAAGAAAAGAAAAGTTCACCATGGTTTCCCTGGGCACCTTGATCCCCCTTTTGCAAAAAGGGGACTGGCTATGCTCCCTCGACCTAAAGGACGCATACACCCGTAGCGAGATCTTCCCCGGACACAGGAAGTATCTCTGATTTGTGGTGGGGAAACAGAACTTCCAGTACTGGGTGTTGGCGTTCGGGCTCGCGTCTGCCCCACTGGTCTTCACAAGATGCCTGGCCATGGTGGCGGTGGCGCACGTCCGCAGCCTGGTTTCCCCTATCTGGATGATTAACTGGTAAAGAGCACCTCTCAGGCGGGGGCCATCCGGTCCATACGCTTGACCATTCAGGTATTGGTGTCATTAGGCTTTGTTCTCAACTACCCAAAGTCCCACCTCAGTTCATCACCTCAATTGGACTTCATCGGAGCCCTGCTAGACATGGCTCAAGCCAGGGCCTTTCTTATGTGCCAGAGGGTCGTTGCTATGGCGACCATTGCGACAGAGATGCAAGAGAGCCAGCAGGTATCAGCTTGGCACATGTTGAGGTTTTTGGGACATGTGGCCGTGTCCGTCCATGTCACTCCCTTGGCACGCTTACACATGCACAGGGCCCAGTGGCCCCTGAGGCTGCAGTGGCACCAGGACACTCAGTGCCTCCAGGCTTGCATCCAATTCACCCTATTTCTCCGGGACTCTTTGTCCTGGTGGTGGGTAGTCTCCAGTCTGGGAAAGGGGGATTTCCTTTCAGAGTCTCCTTACTCAATTGTGCTAACTACGGCTGCATCTACCCTGGGGTGGGAAACTCATGTAGATGGGCTCGCACCCCCTCATTGGCCTATACAGGTCTGATTTCCACTCCTGTGGGAGTTGTCCAACCCGCTCGGTCTGGGGACTCCCCCAGATCGCATCACGCAAGATCAGGGCAGGCTGCGGCATCCCAACCTCCAGGCCCTGTCCCTCACAGCCTTGCTGCTGAGAGGTTAATCCTGCAGCCGCTTGATCTTTCAGAGGATGTGTCTCGCGTCCTGGTTGCTTCCAGAAAGCCTTCCCCTAGAAAGTCCTATGGACTGAACAGGAGGAGGTTTTCCGTGTGGTGTCTGAGCAGAAGGCCCTAGATCGGTTCTCCTGCCCCCCCACAAAAACTGCTTGACTACCTTCTACACCTATCGGAGGCTGGCTTACAAACCAAGTGCGGGCCTCGTTCTTTCTGTATTTTACACAATGACAGTGGAGAGGACTCTTTAAATGTTGATAATATGATATTTATTTCCAAAGCCCGTTTAATGGCAAAAAAGTGCGTTTTACTGCATTGCACTAAACCTTCGCCCCCATCTGGAGAGACATGGAAATCACTAATGTCAGAACTATGGCAACTGGACTCTGGTTTGCAGTGAAAGAAGAAGTTGTTCTTTAAGGACATTTGGGGGGCATTTCATCGGACACTTCCTCTGGACACCTCAGGGTGAGTTGGGGAGAATTGGATGGTCTGTAATCCCCATACCATAGAGACTATTCTCTGTGTCTTTTCGTTTTGGTCAGACCTTTTGTTCCAGCTCCCGGGCGAGGGAGGACAGGTCTTAAAGGGAAAGATGTATCGAGTACTGCCTCAACTGTTCATATATAAATGTACATGTAGTTACTTAATGTTTGTTGCAGTATTCCTAATAAACAATGTTTGGAAAAAAAACAAACCCCCAACTCCGTTAAGGTTCATCTCAGTGCACTTGGAGCGTAGCGCCACGGTGTAGATGGTACAGCCTGTAATTGTACGTTTCATGCAGGGCCTGCTTCAGTTGAAGCCTCCCCTTAGGCCTCCTGCTGTGTCTTGGGACCTCACCGTGGTGCTAGCTCAGCTGATGAAAGCTCCTTTAGAGCAGCTGCACAACTGTGACCCATGCAGGAGATCTGCAGGGCTGCGACGTGGCGTTCTCTCCACACATTCACATCTCACTTTTGTCTGGATAGGGATGGCCGACGGGACAATAGGTTCGGCCAGTCTGTCCTTCGGAATCTCTTTGAGGTGTAGAACCCAACTCTCCCCGCCTAGGGCCCGTTGTTTGGGTTCACGCTGACTGCCCCTCTGTTCCCAACAGCACTGGTGTTGTACCCGTTGGCACCTGGATGGTGTCTGTTGGTCTCCTTTTGTGTTGGGGAGCAGCCTGTAGCTAGGGATTCACCCATGTGTGAGGACTAGGAGAAATGAGTGTCCCCAAGGCCTGGCAATTACTCCTACTCCTGGCAGTGGGAAGCAGAGTTGCTTACCTGTAACAAGGGTTCTCCTAGGACAACAGATGTTAGTCCTGCCTGCCACCCCATGAAGTTGGGTTTCTCCTATTTTTTATCGTAATTCTATCTTACGGGACTGAAGAGGGACCCCATGTGGACATGTGGTATAGGGCATGCTGGGCATGCCCAGTGTGCCTAGTCAAAGTTTCTACAAACTTTGGGGGTCATTTTTCAAAATGCGATAAGGCGTTTTCGCATGCGTTAAGGGCAAATTCAGAAAATAGGAGGAGTTAGGGGCGGAGAGTGGGCTGGGTTAGCCTGTCTGCGAAGAGCTATTGCACAGCCGTAACGCCGATTTTAACTACACCTCTTTGGATTGCGTTAGGCTGTGCGATAGCTGCCGTGACCGTGCAAGTCCTATTTCAGCTAGAGAGAGAGAGAGAGAGCCTGGCCATAATATCAGTGGTCTCTTGTGAAGATTTGCTGGCCTTCAGAGTGAGGAAACTCACTCCAAGATGAGATTTGGGCAAGGTTCTCTCAACCTAGCTTGATGGACTCTCTACCTGGGTAACATCAAGCTAGGTTGAGAGAACCTTGCCCAAATCTCATCTTGGAGTCCTAATCCCCACCTCGAGTTACTAGGTGGGCCTACCATAGGAATACAAATACCTACCTATGGGCCATATCTATCTATCTCTCTCTCTCTCTCTCTCTCTCTCTCTCTCTCTCTCTCTCTCTCTCTCTCTCTCTTATATATATATATATATATATATATATATATATATGTCTGGGTTGAATGCAGGAAATACAACAGGTCTGGCGCTTATCGCAGAATCTGACATGGTATTGCATTTTGCACTAACTTGATTTCTCCCATGCCTACTGTGTCCTGCAAGGACATCTCTGTGTGTGACCCTGGGGAGGAGTCATTTTATCTCCCTGTGGTTCAGCTCTAATCCCCGGCTAAGTCACTTTATCGCCTGCATCACATGCTTGTGTCTATGCAATTAGAAAGGTGAAGGAGAAGAAGCTGGGGGGTACCATGGATAGGTCAGTGTTAAATGCACTTGCGTCCTATCTGGGTGGAAATTAAGAAATGGGCCCAATGAGCTCTGTCTCGTTGACCGCACTCAACTTCACTCTGCTTGTCCCACCTGGCCATGGACATAGAAACATGGATGGTGCCCATCTCCCCCCCAAAAAAGGTAAAAACGCCACACTGAATGTTACAGTCCAGCAACCGAACTGAGAAAAGATGGGCAAAAATAATCAATTTCTTACTTCCTCTCTTATTCCGGCCAGAGAAAATTATCATTGAAGAATGCTTGAGATGGAGTGAGGTGCATTGGCAGAGCTGTGTGTGAGGGTCTCAGTGCTGGAATAGCAGGGGGTGCTGCAGGGCAGGAGTGAGGTGCATTGGCAGAGCTGTGTGTGAGGGTCTCAGTACTGGAATAGCAGGAGGTGCTGCAGGGCAGGAGTGAGGAGCATTGGCAGAGCTGTGTGTGAGGGTCTCAGTACTGGAATAGCAGAGGATGCTGCAGGGCAGGAGTGAGGTGCATTGGCAGAGCTGTGTGTGAGGGTCTCAGTACTGGAATAGCAGGGGGTGCTGCAGGGCAGGAGTGAGGTGCATTGGCAGAGCTGTGTGTGAGGGTCTCAGTACTGGAATGGCAGGGGGTGCTGCAGAGCAGGAGTGAGGTGCATTGGCAGAGCTGTGTGTGTGAGAGTCTCAGTACTGGAATAGCAGGGGGTGCTGCAGGGCAGGAGTGAGGTGCATTGGCAGAGCTGTGTGTGAGGGTCTCAGTACTGGAAATAGCAGGGGTGCTGCAGGGCAGGAGTGAGGTGCATTGGCAGAGCTGTGTGTGAGGGTCTCAGTACTGGAATAGCAGGAGGTGCTGCAGGGCAGGAGTGAGGTGCACTGGCAGAGCTGTGTGTGAGGGTCTCAGTACTGGAATAGCAGGAGGTGCTGCAGGGCAGGAGTGAGGTGCATTGGCAGAGCTGTGTGTGAGGGTCTCAGTACTGGAATGGCAGGGGGTGCTGCAGGGCAGGAGTGAGGTGCATTGGCAGAGCTGTGTGTGAGGGGTCTCAGTACTGGAATGGCAGGAGGTGCTGGCAGGGCCGGAGTGAGGTGCATTGGCAGAGCTGTGTGTGAGGGTCTCAGTACTGGAATAGCAGGGGGTGCTGCAGGGCAGAGTGAGGTGCATTGGCAGAGCTGTGTGTGAGGGTCTCAGTACTGGAATAGCAGGAGGTGCTGCAGGGCAGGAGTGAGGTGCATTGGGCAGAGCTGTGTGTGAGGGTCTCATTACTGGAATAGCAGGAGGTGCTGCAGGGCAGAAGTGAGGTGCATTGGCAGAGCTGTGTGTGAGGGTCTCAGTATTGGATAGCAGGGGGTGCTGCAGGGCAGGAGTGAGGTGCATTGGCAGAGCTGTGTGTGTGAGGGTCTCAGTGCTGGAATAGCAGGGGGTGCTGCAGGGCAGGAGTGAGGTGCATTGGCAGAGCTGTGTGTGTGAGGGTCTCAGTGCTGGAATAGCAGGGGGTGCTGCAGGGCAGGAGTGAGGTGCATTGGCAGAGCTGTGTGTGAGGGTCTCAGTACTGGAATAGCAGGGGGTGCTGCAGGGCAGGAGTGAGGTGCATTGGCAGAGCTGTGTGTGAGGGTCTCAGTACTGGAATAGCAGGAGGTGCTGCAGGCAGGAGTGAGGTGCATTGGCAGAGCTGTGTGTGAGGGTCTCAGTACTGGAATGGCAGGGGGTGCTGCAGGGCAGGAGTGAGGTGCATTGGCAGAGCTGTGTGTGTGAGGGTCTCAGTACTGGAATGGCAGGGGGTGCTGCAGGGCAGGAGCAGAGTAGCTTTCCCTGTCATCAGGCAGGATTGGGGTTTAGTGGGGGGGGGCGAGGTTCCAGTGTCAGCGGCCAATGGCAAGGCCGCGAGGCGGGAGCCCGCTGTGGTGCTGGCTCCCCCAAAGGGTTAAACACAGAATGAAGGTGCCAGGTAAAAGCCCACCGGCGGCCTGACTTGAACCGACGAGAACGCGGAGCGCGCGCGGAGAATGTGGATCGGGGAGGGGGGGGGGGGAGAACGCTGGGGTCCGCATCCACCGGCTGTCACTTCCGTTCGCATCCGCCATCTGTCCGGGGGGGGGGGGGGGGGGGAGGCCGTGGCACTCCCCAAAAACTGGGCCAGAAAGGGGAACCCACAGCCACTGCACACGGTCCAGTAAATTCCCAGGCCAGGGACGCGAGTGGTTTGCACACCACCTCGCCTTGGCGCGCGTACGTTTCTAGTCGAGTTCTGGGCGGGAAGGGGAGGCCTTCCTGGAGGTTGGAAGAGGAGCGGTGACGCGCATAGATCGCCGCTTTCGAATCGACGTGTGGCATTTTCCACGAAAAGGGAAGCGCCCAGCGGAACGGGCAGGCGGGGCATGAAGTCTCGGTCCCGAGGCAGACAGCTTGACTGCTGTCCCCTGGCCTCGGCCTTGACTCTCAGGTGCCGTCAGTTTTAGCTCCGGTCCACTTCTCCAGCCTCGCCCTTTCTGTGTCCTTGTGTCTCTCTCCCTCTCCCGCAGCCTCTCTGGGTCTCACACACACACACACACACACACACTCTTCTCAGAGCTGTGACTTCACTGTTCACACATAGACCACTTAACAGATTCCCTTCATTTAATTACTTAGCAAATAATTGAGAAACTCCAGGGAGGCTGAGTGCAGGGCTCTAGGCAGCCTTACATCCCTGGTCTCCGTTGACTTCCAGTCTTTGGGTGTGCAGTTCTCGATTTTGGGATCCCCAGCCCACCCTCGGGTACCAGAAGGGGGGCTGGGGCTCAGATCCCATTCACTGTGCGTGGTCACCAGCTCAGCACAGCACAGCAGTCAGTCTCTGATACTGTGGCCTGCAGACAGACATGCAAAGACACAGGCGCGCCACACACACACACACATGCTGACACAGGACACACAGGCTCACACACACACACACACACACACACACACATGCTGACACATAGACACACAGGCTCACACATACATACACACACACACACACACATGCTGACACATAGACACACAGGCTCACACATACATACACACACACTTACACACACACACATGCTGACACATAAACACCAGGCTCACACATACATACACACACACACACACACATGCTGACACATAGACACACAGGCTCACACATACATACACACACACTTAACACACACCACACATGCTGACAATAGACACACAGGCTCACCACATACATACACACACACATGCTGAACATAAAACACCAGGCTCACACATACATACACACACACACACACACATGCTGACACATAGACACACAGGCTCACACCATACATACCACACAGTTACACACCACACACACATGCTGACACATAAAACCCAGCTCACACATACATACACACAGAACCACACACATGCTGACACATAAACACAGGCTCACACATACATACACACACACACATGCTGACACATGAGACACACAGGCTCACACATACATTCACACGCACTACACACACACACACACACACATGCTGCCACATAGACACACAGGCTCACCACCATACATACACACGCACTTACACACACCATTGCTGCCACATAGACACACAGGCTCACACATACATACACACGCACTTACACACACACACACACACATGCTGCCAGCAGGTCAAACTTGGAGGTGTTCATTTCCACTCTAAGTATTTGCTCATCAGCATCCCCGCACTCCAACAAGGGATAAATAGTGACAGAAAACAACAGTCACCACAACCCATTCCCTGTCACATAGAGAGTCAGTGACAGAGCCGGGGATTTCAGCTGAGGCACAGGCAGATAAAGTGACTCCCCCAGGCTCACACACAGAGAGTCAGTAACAGAGCTGGGGATTACAGCTGAGGCACGGGCAGATAAAGTGACTCCCCCCAGGGTCACACCCAGAGAGTCAGTGACAGAGCTGGGGATTACAGCTGAGGCACGGGCAGATAAAGTGACTCCCCCCAGGCTCACACACAGAGAGTCAGTAACAGAGCTGGGGATTACAGCTGAGGCACGGGCAGATAAAGTGACTCCCCCCAGGCTCACACACAGAGAGTCAGTGACAGAGCCGGGGATTACAGCTGAGGCACGGGCAGATAAAGTGACTCCCCCCAGGGTCACACACAGAGAGTCAGTGACAGAGCCGGGGATTACAGCTGAGGCACAGGGAGATAAAGTGACTCCCCCCAGGGTCACACACAGAGAGTCAGTGACAGAGCCGGGGATTACAGCTGAGGCACAGGGAGATAAAGTGACTCCCCCCAGGGTCACACACAGAGAGTCAGTGACAGAGCCGGGGATTACAGCTGAGGCACGGGCAGATAAAGTGACTCCCCCCAGGGTCACACACAGAGAGTCAGTAACAGAGCTGGGGATTACAGCTGAGGCACGGGCAGATAAAGTGACTCCCCCCAGGCTCACACACAGAGAGTCAGTAACAGAGCTGGGGATTACAGCTGAGGCACGGGCAGATAAAGTGACTCCCCCCCAGGGTCACACACAGAGAGTCAGTGACAGAGCTGGGGATTATAGCTGAGGCACGGGCAGATAAAGTGACTCCCCCCAGGCTCACACACAGAGAGTCAGTAACAGAGCTGGGGATTACAGCTGAGGCACCGGGAGGATAAAGTGAACTCCCCCCAGGGTTCACACACTAGAGAGTCAGTGGACAGAGCCGGGGATTAACTAAGTGAGGCCAACGGGCAGCTATAAAGTGACCTCCCCCCAGGGTCACACCACAGAGAGTCAGTAACATGAGCTGGGGATTACAGCTGGAGGCACGGGCAGATAAAGTGACTCCCCCCAGGCTCACACACAGAGAGTCAGTAACAGAGCTGGGGATTACGCTGAGGCACGGGCAGAATAAAGTGACTCCCCCCAGGGTCACACACAGAGAGTCAGTGACAGAGCTGGGGATTATAGGCTGAGGCACGGGGCAGATAAAGTGACTCCCCCCAGGCTCACCCACAGAGAGTCAGTAACAGAGCTGGGGATTTACAGCTGAGGCACGGGCAGATAAAGTGACTCCCCCCAGGCTCACACACAGAAGAGTCAGTAACAGAGCTGGGGATTACAGCTGAGGCACGGGGCAGATAAAGTGACTCCCCCCCAGGGTCACCACACAGAGAGTCGAGTAACAGAGCTGGGGATTACAGCTGAGGCACGGGCAGATAAAGTGACTCCCCCGAGGCTCACACACTGAGAGTCAGTAACAGAGCTGGGGATTACAGCTGAGGCACGGGCAGATAAAGTGACTCCCCCCAGGGTCACACACAGAGGAGCTCAGTGACAGAGCCGGGGATTTCAGCTGAGGCACAGGCAGATAAAGTGACTCCCCCAGGCTCACACACAGAGAGTCAGTAACAGAGCTGGGGATTACAGCTGAGGCACGGGCAGATAAAGTGACTCCCCCCAGGGTCACACACAGAGAGTCAGTGACAGAGCTGGGGATTAGAGCTGAGGCACAGGGAGATAAATTGACTCCCCCAGGCTCACACACAGAGAGTCAGTGACAGAGCCGGGGATTAGAGCTGAGGCACAGGGAGATAAAGTGATCCCCCCAGGTCACACACAGAGATGTCAGCTGACAGAGCCGGGGGATTAGAGCTGAGGCACAGGGAGCCGTCTTACAATCACTAATATTCACCAGTTTCGACTATTGTAACTCACTCCTGACAGGGCTACCTAAAACGTCATTAAGACCACTACAATTACTGCAGAACGCCGCAGCCAGAATCCTCACCGGCAAAAGAAAGCATGACCACATCACCCCTGTGCTAAACAGTCTACACTGGCTTCCCTTGGAAAAAAGAATTGAATTCAAAACACTAACCATCCTACACAACACAATATACAACGTCGAAAGCACCGCCCTAAACAACATCATACAGACACACAGATCACATCGCATTACAAGAACCCCCAGCAAATTACAACGTGATGTTCCATCAATATCATACGCCAAACTCTCCAAAGTAAGAAATAGAGCAATCTCCATAGCCGGTCCCTCTCTCTGGAGCTCACTACCAGAGTACCTAAGCTCACAAAGCAACACCAGAACATTTAAAAAAGAACTCAAAACATGGCTTTTCAGGCAAGCCTTCAAAGACGGAATTGGATAATCATACTCGACATAATTAACCACTGACTGCCTAATAATACACTGACGAGTCTAAACACGGATGACGGTTATCTCGCTATTATTATTCAAAATGTTGACACTCAATTTTCATTCTCATGCCTAATTACGATTTCAAGACTTATTCACAAGCTTTATTACGACGTCATTTTACCTTCCCCAGCTGTCCAAAACTTGTATGACGATGTTATATATGTTGTTCTATATCTGGTTATCTTGTTATTCCTATATTGTAATAGATTGTGTTACAGCTGTTGTTTCTCAAATTGTAATATGTTGTTTGACCTGTAAACCGGAGTGAAGGCATTTAGCTAAACTTCAGTATATAAAAACTTATAAATAAACAAATAAATAAATAAAATAAAGTGACTCCCCCAGGGTCACACACAGAGAGTCAGTGACAGAGCCGGGGATTAGAGCTGAGGCACAGGGAGATAAAGTGACTCCCCCAGGGTCACACACAGAAAGTCAGTGACAGAGCTGAGGATTAGAGCTGAGGCACAGGGAGATAAAGTGACTCCCCCAGGGTCACACACAGAGAGTCAGTGGAAGAGCCGGGGATTAGAGCTGAGGCACAGGGAGATAAAGTGACTCCCCCAGGGTTACACACAGAGAGTCAGTGACAGAGCCGGGGATTAGAGCTGAGGCACAGGGAGATAAAGTGACTCCCCCCAGGGTCGCACAGAGAGAGTCAGTGACAGAGCCGGGGATTAGAGCTGAGGCACAGGGAGATAAAGTGACTCCCCCCAGGGTCACACACAGAGAGTCAGTGACAGAGCCGGGGATTAGAGCTGAGGCACAGGGAGATAAAGTGACTCCCCCAGGGTCATACAGAGTCAGTGACAGAGCCGGGGATTCGAGCTGAGTACTCTGTTTACCTCCTGTTTCCTCCCCTCTCGTGCCTGAGATTCGTGTTCTGCTGGCTCTGTCACTTCCAGTTCCTCTCCTCCCTCCCTCCCTCTTTCTCTCATCTCACCTTTCCCTCCTTTCCTGTCCCTGTTCCTCCTCTCTTTCTCTCCCTCTCTCTTTGGCTTTTTAGAAGAGCAGAAAAGCACTGCCCACCCAGTTGCCCTGCGGGGCCTGTCCCCCTTTGTCTCTGTCAAGGTGTTTTTGGCCAGAGGTTTGGTCCTCAGCCACATGCCATTGAACAAAGAATTCAGTTCAAAGCACTCTGCACAATACACAAACTTATCCATGACGAAAAAGCAGACTGGCTGAACACAGCACTCCGAGTCCACGTTCCACACAGAAATCTACGATCAGCAAACAGAGCACTTTTAACCATTCCATCCGTGAAAACAGCAAGACTTACCCAAGTCAGGGAACGTGCACTGTCTCTGGTCGGTCCCATTTTATGGAAGTCCATGCCCCTTGACATAAGACTTCAGAGCAACCATACATTTTTCAAAACACAACTCAAAACCTGGCTCTTCAAACTAGCCTTCAACAAAGAGAGTGATGCAAGCAGGTAAACAAGAATAAGCGGACACGTAGCACCAAGCTCACAAAATCCAGTTACTACTGGAAATTAGCTCACCACTAATTTTAACTGTAGTCAAAACATAGGATACATCGCTATGAAACAGACAATCCCCCAATTGATTTTCTTCATATGCATAATCCTTATAGTAAATTATATTAGTCCATATTGTTTGTTACCGAATAGTACTGGCACCACCTATGTAAATTATGATCCATATCACTTGGATATTGGTGCACTATTGTAAACCGTTATGATGGTAAATAACTTAATGACGGTATATAAAAACTCTTAAATAAATAAATAAATAAATGCCCACGTGTTGCATTTAATGCGATCCGTTGCAGGCTGCCCACTTCCCCTCATCTCTGGCTCTCCAGTCTGTCTAGGTAGGGCCCAATCTATCGAAGGGGCTTCTCCCATTCTCCTCTTTCCGCCGGGATCAGACGCAGTTTTTCCTGCTCCTTCCTGGGTGGGAAGTCCTGGATTTTCTCTCCCCCTTTTCTCAGCGCAGGAGGAAATGCATTTCTGCTTCTCTTTCTCCGGGGCTGCACTGCAGGCAGAGTTGGGCTTCTGGGGGTTTCCAGCTCAGTTTCTGCCTGCACCTTTCTCTTTCTTATTCTGTGTTGGGTGAGGCTCTGTCCATGTCCTGCCTGGGTGAGGGAGGCTGCCAGCGTGGAGGTTCTGTGCAGGGATTCACATGTCTGTCTGTCTTCCTTTCCTCTGACTGCAGCCTTTTGTTTTTGTTTTGTTTTTAGCTGCGCTGTGGCCTCCACCCCCATTGTTTACAGAGGGGAAGTTTCGGGGATTATTCATCTGCACCCTTAGAAAAAGGCCTTTTTTCCCCTCACACCTTTGAGGTAATCTCCCTCCAGCTCTCTCAGCTCTGGTTGCCCCTCCCCATCACACACTCCCCCCCCCCCCCCCCCCCCAGCACCGGCGCCACTGATGCCGCTGGGGAAGAGACTGGGAACTGACTTGGTCGGCACTGAGCTCCCTGGCTCGGGCCCGGTCCTGGTCCTGCTGCGATAGGGCGCCAGCAGGGGTTTGGAGAGATTTAGGGAGCAGAAAAGGGGGGGAGGGGGGTGCCCAGCAGGGTCCTTCCCCCAGCTCGCCTGTCTCCTAGATTTCCTGGCACCTGATAATTGCTTTCCTCAGTTTGGAGGGAGGCCGGCTTCTGCACTGGACCATAACTCAATATACTTGGAAGCCAAACCAGTACAAATCTTCTCTTTCTCTCTCTCTCTGATTCCCTTCTCCTTATCTTTAATCCTTTTCTGGCTCCGGGGCGAAGTGGTCACCCTAGAACCCACACGGGCTGCTTGGCATTGCTGTAGCACTATGAGATGGCATGCAGCACTATTACAGATACACAGGAGCGAGAGTCTTACCCCCTCCGCGGGGCTTGCATTCCTGTCAAGACAGACGGACGAGGCTGATAAGAGGCCTGGAGAGACCTGTTCAGCCTTGTTTAAAATCTACAGGGCTGTGAGCATGGAGAGCCAGGGTTCAAGAACCGAAAACCAGCCTCCGAGAGGTGGGGGGGTTGTTTAGATGGGCCAGCTCGGGCTGGGAGCTGGCGACGGAGGAGAGGGGCACAGATCGGAGCAGCTTGCCCAGGTGACGGAGGTCAGGAGGGAGGGGAGGGGAGAGGGTGCAAGCCCCTGGTGGGGGGGGGGGGGTGAAAGCGGATGGGGATGCCCATGCTAGGGGCTTGAGGAGGGAGAGGGTGCAGCATTAGTGGCACTGGAGGAAGGGCAGGCCCTCGGGCTGCCCTCTCTCCCCTCTCCTATGTCTGCGGGAGACTGAGCAGCCAGTCGTGCTCCCCCCCCCCCCCCCCTGCCTCCAAGCGGGCAGGGTGCTGACCCTCCATTTCGGAGGAAGCAGCCAGCACCCGGGCGTTGCACCTTGCTGCCACCTCCAGTTTGTGCCAGGCTTCCAAAGAAGATTGGGGGTTGTTTTTTTTATTGGGGGGGGGAGGGGGGGGTGAGGAGAAACCACCGGAATAGCACACATGATCCGGAAGAGCCTTAATGCTGGGGGAGGGGGGATAGAGGCACAGTGGCAGTGAGAGGTGAGTGGGTGGGGGTTGGTGAGGAGGAGGGGGCAGCAGCGTTCCCACGGACCCTGTCTTGCCCTGCAGCTCTCTGGTTGGAGGAGGGTGATGCGAATAAATCACTGGTGATGCTGACAGTGGCCTCGGTCCCATCTCTGGAGGACTTGTCCGTCAGTGCCTCTCGGTCCTTCTTGCTTCTTGTCCCTAGAAGGTCAAGACATCCTGAGATGGGGCAAGGAGGAGGTGAGAGGGAGGGAAGCAGAGAGCCTGGGGGCAGTGTGAGCCACAGCCTGCCATGAAAAGGGTTAAATAATACCCCCACCCCTCCCTGGAGAGCAGAAAGCTTAGCGGTCCCCGAGCAGAGAGGCCGAGGGGAGACCCACTCATGCCCAACGCCAGGGGGGAGGCCTGAGGCAAATGTGTCAACCCAGAGACTCCCTCTCCTTTCCCTCCTCCGCTCCATTGGACTGAATCACCCCCCCCCCCCCCCAACTCCACTTCATGTCCAAATGAGCCCTCAACCCCTGCCTCAACCAGTGCCCGGGTGTGCACCAATGGGTGAGACAGCGAGTCCCATACCTAGGGTGGTTAGTAAACGTTGGATCCATTCCCTCCCTCCATCGCTCTCCTCCCAATTCTCTCCTTTATCTGCCCTGTCTCTGTCTCCTTCGTTCCCCCTAGCCTTTCCTCCCTCTTGGGGCTCTTCAGAGATGCCCGCTCACTGGCTGGCTTTGTGCCTCTCTCCTGCTATAACAGTAATGAACCAGGCAGACTTCTGCCCTGCTCCTCAGGCTTAGCCACTGCTCAGCAGGTCAGTAATTGGCTTGTCACCCTTCCCCAGGCAGCCTGTCTCCTGCTGGAGCAGAGATTTTCTTTTTCAGGGCAGGAAGTCTGAGATAAATATTCCCTCTGGGCCCCTTTAGCTAGAGAAAAATCCTGTAAAAATACTCCTTACCCACGAAGGGAACTTCACATTTTAGAGGCAAAGAGGATGGCTCCTGGCAGCAGCATATTAGGGAGTGTGAATCCTGGCAACAGTGCACTGGGGATGTGAACCCTGGCACTGGTGCACTGAAGAGTGCATTCTGGTACTAATGCCACTAGGGAGTGTAAATCCTGGCATCAGTGCTCTGGAGATGCGAACCCTGGTACCAGTGCCACTGGAGAGTGTGAATCCTGGCACCAATGCTCTGGAGATGCAAACCCTGGTACCAGTGCCACTGGAGAGTGTGAATCCTAGCACCAGTGCTACTGGGAATGTGAATCCTTGCACCAGTGCTGCTGGGGATGTGAATCCTGGCACCAGTGCTACTGGGGATTGTGAATCCTGACTCCAGTGCCACTGGGGAGTGTGAATCCTGGCACCAATGCTCTGGAGATGCAAACCCTGGTACCAGTGCCACTGGAGAGTGTGAATCCTAGCACCAGTGTTGCTGGGGAGTGTGAATCCTTGCACTAGTGCCGCTGAGGATGTGAATCCTTGCACCAGTGTTGCTGGGGAGTGTGAATCCTTGCACTAGTGCCGCTGAGGATGTGAATCCTGGCACCAGAGTTGCTGGGGAGTGTGAATCCTTGCTCTAGTGCTGCTGGGGATATGAATCCTAGCACCAGTGTTGCTGGGGAGTGTGAATCCTTGCACCAGTGCCGCTGGGGAGTGTGAATCCTGGCACCAGTGTTGCTGGGGAGTGTGAATCCTTGTACTAGTGCTGCTGGGGATATGAATGCTTGCACCAGTGCCTCTGGGGAGTGTGAATCCTTGCACCAGTGTTGCTGGGGAGTGTGAATCCTTGCACTAGTGCCGCTGAGGATGTGAATCCTGGCACCAGAGTTGCTGGGGAGTGTGAATCCTTGCTCTAGTGCTGCTGGGGATATGAATCCTAGCACCAGTGTTGCTGGGGAGTGTGAATCCTTGCACCAGTGCCGCTGGGGAGTGTGAATCCTGGCACCAGTGTTGCTGGGGAGTGTGAATCCTTGTACTAGTGCTGCTGGGGATATGAATGCTTGCACCAGTGCTGCTGGGGAGAGTGAATCCTTGCACCAGTGTCACTGGGGAGTGTGAATCCTGGCACCAGTGTTGCTGGGGAGTGTGAATCCTTGTACTAGTGCCGCTGGGGATATGAATCCTTGCACCAGTGCCACTGGGGAGTGTGAATCCTTGCACTAGTGCTGCTGGGGATATGAATCCTAGCACCAGTGCCACTGGGAATGTGAATCCTTGCACCAGTGCTGCTGGGGATTGTGAATCCTGGCTCCAGTGCCACTGGGGAGTGTGAATCCTGGCACCAATGCTCTGGAGATGCAAACCCTGGTACCAGTGCCACTGGAGAGTGTGAATCCTAGCACCAGTGCCACTGAGAATGTGAATCCTTGCACCAGTGCTGCTGGGGAGTGTGAATCCTTGCACTAGTGCCGCTGAGGATGTGAATCCTGGCACCAGAGTTGCTGGGGAGTGTGAATCCTTGCTCTAGTGCTGCTGGGGATATGAATCCTAGCACCAGTGTTGCTGGGGAGTGTGAATCCTTGCACCAGTGCCACTGGGGAGTGTGAATCCTGGCACCAGTGCCGCTGGGGAGTGTGAATCCTAGCACCAGTGTTGCTGAGGAGTGTGAATCCTTGCACCAGTGTCACTGGGGAGTGTGAATCCTGGCACCAGTGTTGCTGGGGAGTGTGAATCCTTGTACTAGTGCTGCTGGGGATATGAATGCTTGCACCAGTGCCTCTGGGGAGTGTGAATCCTTACACTAGTGCTGCTGGGGATATGAATCCTTGCACCAGTGCCACTGGGGAGTGTGCATCCTGGCACCAGTGTTGCTGGGGAGTGTGAATCCTTGCACTAGTGCTGCTGGGGATATGAATCCTTGCAGCAGTGCCACTGGGGAGTGTGAATCCTTGCACTAGTGCTGCTGGGGAGTATGAATCCTGGCACCAGTGTTGCTGGGGCTTGTGAATCCTGGCACCAGTGTTGCTGAGAAGTGTGAATCTTGGCACCAGTGTTTATGGGGCGTGTGGATCCTTGCACCAGTGCCACTGGGGAGTGTGAATCCTTGCACTAGTGTTACTGGAGCATGTGAATCCTTGCACTAGTGCTGCTGGGGAGTGTGAAACCTTGCACCAGTGCTACTGGGGAGTGTGCATCCTGCTATGCTCACAAGCTGGGCATGAAAGTCTAGACACTAGTGTGTCTTGTGGAGCACATGCCTTGTGCGAATCCTGGCTCTTGGGTGGGGAGAGGCCACACCGATCCTGATGCTAGCATGCTAATGAGTTTTTTCAGTCCAGGAACAGGCTCTTTGGTTCATCCAAAAAATAGAGCATTAAAAATGGGTTTTAGAATTCTTTGTAATTGTCTTTTTGCTGCAAATGCAAAAGGATTAAAAAAAAAGATAATTAAAACAAATTGAAAGAAAGAGAATAGGACAATGAGTGAGGAGTTTTCGTTTTTTGATGACTTAAGAAGTTTTTGCAGATTTTACTGCAGAGATTTCGTGATCGGCAGCATCTCCCCCCTCCCAGACGACGATCAACACAAACTTAGTCAGTGTTTTTCAGGGTGTTTTCAAAATCTGCTGAAGGCAAGAAAAACAGGTCCCAAAATAAGAAGCACAAATTCTCTGAAACCCTTTCTGAAGCTTTAGAAACATAAAAATACAAATAGAAATATCTCACCCCATCCTGCTGACTCAGGACCTTTTCCCCTGCTATCTTGTCCTCTGGGTTTTTCACTTCTAACCACCTGTTTTTTCCCTCCTCCCCCTCTCGCCCTAATTTCCTTTCCTTTCCTTTCCATTCCTTCCCATCCCTCCATCATCTAATCTTCTTTCTGAAGCTCCTTGTCACTTGCTGTCAGCTCCTCCCTTCTCAATCAGAGGAAACAGGGGGAGGCGCCGCTGTGCTGCTCTTCATCAGAAGCCCCCAACCCACACACACCCTCTGCTGCCACAGTAAGGATCGCACTGATACACATTAAGCGTGAATACAACACAGACAGATGAAGAGTGGATCTTCATCAGAGCCCCATGCAGGAGTCACACTGATACACGTAAAGCATGAATACAGAACAGAGAGATGAAGAGCAGATCTTCACAGCCCCATGCAGGTATCACAATGATACACGTAAAGCATGAGTACAGCACAGACAGCTGAAGAGCAGATCTTCATCAGAGCCCCATGCAGGAGTCACACTAATACACGTAAAGCATGAATACAGCACAGACAGCTGAAGAGCAGATCTCCATCAGAGCCCCATGCAGGTATCACAATGATACACGTAAAGCATGAGTACAGCACAGACAGCTGAAGAGCAGATCTTCATCGGAGCCCCATGCAGGTGTCACACTGATACACATAAAGCATGAATACAGCACAGACAGCTGAAGAGCAGATCTTCATCAGAGCCCCATGCAGGTGTCACACTGATACACTTAAAAGCATGAATACAGTACAGACAGCTGAAGAGCAGATCTTCATCAGAGCCCCATGCAGACATCACACTGATACACGTAAAGCATGAATACGGCACAGACAGCTGAAGAGCAGATCTCATCAGAGCCCCATGCAGGCGTCACACTGATACATGTAAAGCATGAATACAGCACAGACAGCTGAAGAGCAGATCTCCATCAGAGCCTCATGCAGGTGTCACACTGATACACATAAAGCATGAATACAGCACAGACAGCTGAAGAGCAGATCTTCATTAGAGCCCCATGCAGGAGTCACACTGATACACGTAAAGCATGAATACAGAACAGAGAGATGAAGAGCAGATCTTCACAGCCCCATGCAGGTATCACAATGATACACGTAAAGCATGAGTACAGCACAGACAGCTGAAGAGCAGATCTTCATCAGAGCCCCATGCAGGAGTCACACTAATACACGTAAAGCATGAATACAGCACAGACAGCTGAAGAGCAGATCTCCATCAGAGCCTCATGCAGACATCACACTGATACACATAAAGCATGATACAGCACAGACAGCAGAAGAGCAGATCTCATCAGAGCCCCATGCAGGTGTCACACTGACACACATAAAGCATGAATACAGCATGGACAGCTGAAGAGCAATCTTGATCCTTCCACCCTTTCCAATTTCAGACCTGTTTCCAACCTACCCCTCCTAGCTAAAATCCTTGAAAAACTAGTCAACTCTCGCCTCTCTCTCTACCTTGAACAACACAACAGCCCCATGCAGGAGTCACACTGATACACGTAAAGCATGAATACAGCACGGACAGCTGAAGAGCAGATCTTCATCAGAGCCCCATGCAGGAGTCACACTGATACACGTAAATCATGAATACAGCACAGACAGCTGAAGAGCAGATCTCCATCAGAAGCCCATGCTGGTGTGGTTTTGTAATCCCTAACTCATGTGTGCCTCGTTTTTTCTGGTTAAAAAAACAGACTTCCTTACATTCAGTTGCAATCGAAAAAGAAATACAGATGCAGACCTGTGTTACAGATGGGTAGAGCTTGCCCTTCTGGAGGAAGCCCATACATTTGTGTCTCTGCTCTGCGACTCCCACCTCCTGCACAGGGAATATGACGTAAAAAGACTTTGCTGTGTTCCTTCTGCCAATGTCCTCGCTGGACATCAGGATAGTCAGTGTCTGATGCCAACAGATCATGACAAATACATGCTGAGCTTTTTAATCTATTTCCTCTGTACAGTATCTTGATAGAGAACAAAAAAAAATCAAATCGGGACCTGGACAGATATGAGGCAGTAGTCACAGAGCAGACACACACACAAAAACACGTGCGCATGCGTATCACCGGCAGGGCAGAGAGAGGGATTAGAGCTGAGGCTCAGGGAGATAAAGTGACTCCCCCAGGGTCACACCCAGAGAGTCAGTGACAGAGCCGGGGATTAGAGCTGAGGCACAGGGAGATAAAGTGACTCCGTCAGGGTCACACACAGAGAGTCAGTGACAGAGCTGGGGATTAGAGCTGAGGCACAGGGAGATAAAGTGACTCCCCCAGGGTCACACACAGAGAGTCAGTGACAGAGCCGGGGATTAGAGCTGAGGCACAGGGAGATAAAGTGACTCCCCCAGGGTCACACCCAGAGAGTCAGTGACAGAGCCGGGGATTAGAGCTGAGGCACAGGGAGATAAAGTGACTCCCCCAGGGTCACACACAGAGAGTCAGTGACAGAGCCGGGGATTAGAGCTGAGGCACAGGGAGATAAATTGACTCCCCCAGGGTCACACCCAGAGAGTCAGTGACAGAGCCGGGGATTAGAGCTGAGGCACAGGGAGATAAAGTGACTCCCCCAGGGTCACACCCAGAGAGTCAGTGACAGAGCCGGGGATTAGAGCTGAGGCACAGGGAGATAAAGTGACTCCCCCAGGGTCACACACAGAGAGTCAGTGACAGAGCCGGGGATTAGAGCTGAGGCACAGGGAGATAAAGTGACTCCCCCAGGGTCACACACAGAGAGTCAGTGACAGAGCCGGGGATTAGAGCTGAGGCACAGGGAGATAAAGTGACTCCCCCAGGGTCACACACAGAGAGTCAGTGACAGAGCCAGGGATTAGAGCTGAGTCACAGGGAGATAAAGTGACTCCCCCCAGGGTCACACACAGAGAGTCAGTGACAGAGCCGGGGATTAGAGCTGAGGCACAGGGAGATAAAGTGACTCCCCCAGGGTCACACACAGAGAGTCAGTGACAGAGCCGGGGATTAGAGCTGAGGCACAGGGAGATAAAGTGACTCCCCCAGGGTCACACACAGAGAGTCAGTGACAGAGCCAGGGATTAGAGCTGAGTCACAGGGAGATAAAGTGACTCCCCCCAGGGTCACACACAGAGTCAGTGACAGAGCCGGGGATTAGAGCTGAGTCACAGGGAGATAAAGTGACTCCCCCCAGGGTCACACACAGAGAGTCAGTGACAGAGCCAGGGATTAGAGCTGAGGTACTGGGAGGTAAAGTAACTCCCCCAGGGTCACACACAGAGTCAGTGACAGAGCCGGGGATTAGAGCTGAGTCACAGGGAGATAAAGTGACTCCCTCAGGGTCACACAGAGAGTCTGTGACAGAGCTTGGAATTAGAGCTGAGGCACAGAGAGATAAAGGGACTGCTCTAGCATCACACACAGTGAGATATAATGACAGAGCCTCATCTTGGTCACAAATGCAAAAAATAAAATAACCCAAAACAGGCAGATTATCATCAAATACAGAGTAAGTGATCACAAACTAGAAAGAGAGGCAGACAATAACTGAACTGAAACCCCCAGAAGCCCGATTCTGTATGCAATGAAGCACAGGAGAACTAGAAACAGAAATGCATTTCCTCCTGTGCTGTGCAAAATACAAAGAGATCAGAGAATGCACATTCCCCAAAGCTGACAGAGAAAATCAAAGACTTGCCACAAAAGAATGAGCAGAAAAACTCTGTATGTTCCTGGAGGAAAGACAGAAACAGAGGCTATAGCATCAAAATCTGTGGGATCCTGCCACCAGACCAGAAACGTGACCAGGGACAATATAGAACAGCACGAAAAGCTGAGACGTCCCTGATGTTGTATTTCCTGTAACCAATACCTTTAACAGACTTAGTAACATATTTTATTTTTTAAATTTTATTTTCTTACACTTCTATTTTAATTATTTTTTATATTACTGTAGCATCACATGTAGATCTGAATCTGGATCGGAGCTGAGGCACAGGGAGATAAAGTGACTCCCCCCAGGGTCACACACAGAGAGTCAGTGACAGAGCCGGGGATTAGAGCTGAGGCACAGGGAGATAAAGTGACTCCCCCCAGGGTCACACACAGAGAGTCAGTGACAGAGCAGGGGATTAGAGCTGAGGCACAGGGAGATGAAGTGACTCCCCCCAGGGTCACACATACAAGGGCCAATGCAATAAAGTGTGCTCATCTTAGCACACAGGTAAACACGAATTTTGGATGCACAAGACTAACACTGTATGGGGATTAGCGCATCCAAAACGCACATCCAAACAAACGTGTAGCTAATAGCGCTCATCACAGGTAAATGTCACATAAATGAGGCTATTAGATGTTACCCCCGATGTAGAAAAATGCCGATCTCCCAGCACATCCTTTTTAACGCGGAAAATTTCTCGGCAGTCGTGGAGCTGGCGTTAAGTCATATCGTGAGCCAAGGGCACATGAAAAAACCAAAAATACTGCCCTGTTTGGTTCCTCCTACTTAGTATCGTTGCAATTGTAAGATCTACTGCTTACCGTGATGAAAATTAAAGGAAAATGTAATGAGCTACTAACCAAAAACGATTTCTGGGCGCACAATGCATGCGCACAATATACACGCTCAGGGAGATGCTATTATGCATGTATACTGTGCCTACAGATCAACTGTGGGGCGAGAAATCGGATGCTTGTATTGAGCACCCAGTTTCCTCATGCGCACACATTCACAGCTCCTGGGCACCGGATGCTTTTGCGCGCTAGGGCCATACAATCTCCACCTAGCGCTTCCTTTTTAACGAGGCTGCTCGTTTAAATATAGCATCGGGCACCCAGGAGAGGTAGATGGGCGCGCATTAGGAAAACGGGCGCTCAGTGCAAGCACCCACTTTACCACGCGTGAAACTGCATCGGCCCCACAGTGAGTCAGAGACAGAGCCAGGGATTAGAGCTCAGGCACAGGGAGATAAGAGTGCCCGATCAGGAGCTGACCAGGGTCCTGATGCAGACTCTTGCACTTCCTGGGTCCCCTGGAAGATCCTGGGACAGAGACAGTGCTTCTCTGGGCAGACTGGATGGGCCTGAAGGGGGGAGGGGTGGTCCTTCACCTGCTGTCATGGTCTATGTTTCTATGACTCCTCTGGGTGAGCACAAGAAGGGACCCTCTCTTTAATCCCAGTCACAAAATCGCCAGCACTCACAGATCCCAGGAAACTGATGGCTTTCCCTTCTCCCCAAACAACACAGCTCTGCAGAGTAGAGACAGAAGCACAGGGAGAGCCTGGGGGAGGGGGAGGGGGGGGGGGGAAGAGGAGAAACAGCAGCTACTGCCGCAGAATCCGTGGTGTCCTGCCACTGGGCCAGAGACGGGGGAGGGCAGGGAAAGGAAGAGAGGGGGAGGAGAGATGCATAAAAAGAAGGGAAGGAGAAAGGGGGAAGGGAGGAGACGGGAAGAGAGATGGAGACAGGGAGCATATAAAAGAGATGAGAGGAGGTAGTGCTGAGAGCCAGAAGGAATGAAAAAGCCAAGTCTTATTCCATAAGAGCATCCTCACTGGTGGCACTGGCTTATTCAGTCAGAGCTCTTAGGGGATAAGAAGTACTTACCCTGGCAGGTCTGGGCTGAGAACACTGTTGCCACCAGATTTGTAATTAGGTAACATAGCCTGAAAGGAGCTGTCAGCAGAACAGGTTGGGGGGTCCGATGTCATAGAAGGTAGAGAGGCTTCCTGTCTGGCACTCTTAACCCTATTCAGTCATCTATTCTCCTTACTCCCATTCTCCTGCCTTTCTCCACCCTCACCAAGTACATTTAGGGGAGGACCAGGTGATCAACATTTTTTTGGGGGGGGGGGGGGGGTGTCTCTTCTGTTCAGTCTTTTCCTGACAACTGTTTGAAGAAACTCCAGTTCTTTATACTCAGGATTGGGAGGGGGCTGAAAATACCAGGAGAGAGTCTGGCAAAATGCAGAGCGCAGGGGCTGAAAATGTAAGAGGGAGACTCCAGCAAAATGCAGAGAGCGCAGGGGCTGAAAATACCAGAGGGAGACTCCAGCAAAATGCAGAGAATGCAGGGGCTGAAAATACCAGAGGAGACTCCAGCAAAATGCAGAGAGCGCAGGGGCTGAAAGTACCAGAGGAGACTCCAGCAAAATGCAGAGAGCGCAGGGGCTGAAAGTACCAGAGGAGACTCCAGCAAAATGCAGAGAGCGCAGGGGCTGAAAATACCAGAGGAGACTCCAGCAAAATACAGAGAGTGCAGGGGCTGGAAATACTAGAGGAGACCCCCAAAAAATGCAGAGAGCGCAGGGGCTGGAAATACCAGAGGAGACTCCAGCAAAATGCAGAGAGCGCAGGGGCTGGAAATACAAGAGACCGCAAAATGCAGAGAGCGTAGGGGCTGCAAACCAGGGTTCAAATCCCACTACTGCTCCTTGTGACCTTGGGCAAGTCGCTTCATCCTGGATTGCCTCAGGTACAAGCTTGAGCCTAGATTCACCAAACTGCTATAAATATTGAAGAAATAGCACCTGCAATTAAAAATAAAGTGAGCGTGGTTAGGATAACTTTTCTGGTACAGCTGTGCATAGCTATTTTACTGCAACACGTGTTTAAATTTATCGCACCCGCGATATTTTCACATAGGATGAGAAGTCCCCGGAGAGACTCTTTTATCACATTTTGGCCTGCTGCTGGCTCAAGAAGCGAGCACCTTTGTAAAGGCTCACAAAAAAGTTAACTATCCCGCTTATGAGAGGGGGCAGTAGGAACTCCGGATGGGGTGGGGGAAATTTTATATGCACAGTCGGGTGTGCGAAGAGCATGGTTCCCATCGGTGAGGATTTGATGTGATTTTGGAGGGATGAGAGGTGAACGAAGAGGATTTCTCACGGGACAATCAGGACGGTGGTCCTCGCGTGTGGGTGGCATCGCGGGATGGCGCCCGGTCGCGGAGCACTTTTGTCAGGGTTTCCAGAGCTTTGACCGGCCCCTGCTGGGCATGCCCGGCATGGCACTGACCCTTCAGCCGGCGGGGGTCCCCCTTAAGTCTTCTTTCCTCCGGGCAGCAGTAGCCACGCGGGTTAAGGAGCTCTGCAGAGATTCCTGACGGGAATTTTCCTCACGGAATTACTAAAATGTAAATTGCCCCACAGGGGTCCCTCCAACTTTTTTCAAGCCGCGGTTCTCCGGTAAGTTTTGTTTTTGGTTTTTTTTACCCGTTTTCCGTCGATTACTGTCGAGTTTGGCCCTCGCAGCCTACTGGCCGTCGACCGTACCACGGCTCAAATTTAGTGCTCACTAATGGAGATCATGTCTCTGATGTCCAGGTGGGCGCCCACCTCAGCAGCAGTGATCATCAAACGGTATGGTTTAATATCACAAAAAGGATACGGAAAAGAAGCACAAAGACCCGAGTTTTGCAGTTCAAAAACACGGACTTTGAAGAAATGGGGAAGTACCTGGAGGAAGAACTAGAAGGCTGGGAGAACGAGAGAGATGTGGATCAACAGTGGACCAATCTAAAAGGAGCAATTATCAAGGCAACTACTCTATATGTTAGAAAAGTAAAGAAAAGCAAAAGAAAAATGAAACCTATCTGGTTCTCAAAGGAGGTGGCTGACAAAATTAAGGCTAAAAGAACAGCGTTCAAGAAATATAAAAGATCCCAAAGGGAGGAGCACAAAGAAGAATATCTGGTGAAACTGAGGGAGACGAAGAAATTAATCAAGACGGCAAAAAGTCAAGCAGAAGAGAGGATTGCCAAGGAGGTAAAGAGAGGTGACAAAACATTTTTCAGATACATCAGAGAAAGGAGAAAGCTCCGAAGTGGTTTAGTGAAATTGAAAGGTAGAAAGGATCAATGTGTGGAGAAAGACGAAGAAATGGCAGAAATATTAAACGAATACTTCAGTTCTGTGTTCACTAAAGAGGACCCTGGAGAAGGACTGACGCTAGTTAACAAGAAACTGGAGGGGAGTGGAGTAGATGTAACTTCATTTACAGTAGAAAATGTATGGGAAGAGCTGGGGAAACTGAAAGTGGACAAAGCCATGGGGCCTGATGAAGTTCATCCCAGAATACTGAGGGAGCTCAGAGATGTGCTGGCGGGGCCGCTGTGTGACCTGTTCAATAGATCCCTAGAAACGGGAGTGGTGCCGAGTGATTGGAGAAGAGCGGTGGTGGTCCCGCTTCACAAGAGTGGGAACAGAGAAGAGGCTGGTAACTATAGACCGGTTAGCCTCACTTCGGTGGTGGGAAAAGTAATGGAGTCACTGTTGAAAGTGAGAATAGTGAACTATCTACAGTCGGGAGAATTGCTGGACCAGAGGCAGCATGGATTCACCAGAGGAAGATCCTGTCAGACAAATCTGATTGACTTTTTTGACTGGGTAACCAAGGAATTGAATCGAGGAAGAGCACTCGATGTCATCTACTTGGATTTCAGCAAAGCTTTTGATACGGTTCCACACAGGAGACTGGTGAATAAAATAAGAGGCTTAGGAGTGAGTGCCGAGGTGGTGACCTGGATTGCAAACTGGTTGACGGACAGAAGACAATGTGTGATGGTAAATGGAACCTTCTCTGAAGAGAGAGCGGTGTTGAGCGGAGTGCCACAAGGAATCGGTGTTGGGACCGGTCCTGTTCAATATC